>NW_028160903.1:0-150000 GCF_964263955.1 Coregonus lavaretus
TATACTGTAAATGCAATCAATTATTAATCAGTTACTGAATATAGTCCCCAGCGGGAAAACATATAGTTGGACTAGATATCAAACATTTTAGTTGGACTATATATCAAACACAATATGACGTCTTTCAAATGGCTTCTCAAAGAGAGCCACGTTTGATCAGTCACTGAAGACACTACCCAGAGGGCAAATCAGGTAGCGAAGACGTCATGATCAGGTCGTATACTGGTTGTATAAGGAATGTTTTGTTAATGTCTTTTTAGCAACCCTCCATTTTGAAAAGACAACCCATATATGGCAAACACTAGGCTACACACTATCTCTCTCTTTCTCTCTCTCCTCACATCTGTTCATCCCTCTCTCAACCTCTTTCCATCCTCCCTCCCTCCCTCTCTCTCTTCTTCCATCCCCCTGGTCAGGGGTACTGAGTGTTCCCAACAGGGCTTAACAGAAGAGGGGCAGTCAGCACTTTCCCACAACCAGACGGTTTAGGCCTTTCGTTCTGTTTCACCATGGCTGTGTGTGTGTGTGTGTGTGTGTGTGTGTGTGTGTGTGTGTGTGTGTTGTGTGTGTGCATTGCTGTGCATGTGTGTGTGTGTCAATGGCTCGCAGTCTCTCCTAAGATGCCAACCAATTACTTCAAGGGATTTGATCCAGTTGTTTGTGAGCCCTGTCTCATTTACAAAATGAAAGGCCTGTGTAAATAGGACTTTAGTAATCACAATATTTAGCGATGGGATCTTGTCTTCAAACTAGCGCTGCTGGGCTACTAAAGCATGGTGCATTATGAACACACCAGACAAGGTTTTTAAGGAGATTCTGGAATACTGAAAGGTTCTGGAATACTGAGACCACATCACTTTGTGCCATAGTAAATACGGAGCAACAGTTCCATAATATTCATGTATATCTGGGATGAGCATATTAAGGTAGTATTCATGTATATCTGGGATGAGCATATTAAGGTAGTATTCATGTATATCTGGGATGAGCATATTAAGGTAGTATTCATGTATATCTGGGATGAGCATATTAAGGTAGTATTCATGTATATCTGGATGAGCATATTAAGGTAGTATTCATGTATATCTGGGATGAGCATATTAAGGTAGTATTCATGTATATCTGGGATGAGCATATTAAGGTAGTATTCATGTACATCTTGAATGAGCATATTAAGGTAATATTCATGTATATCTGGGATGAGCATATTAAGGTAGTATTCATGTACATCTGGGATGAGCATGTTAAGGTAATATTCACAGATTTTGACGTAAAGATCGTTTTTTGTTAAACTGGAGTACAGAACAATATGTATTGGTACGAGTCCCAAATGGCACCCTATTTCCTATATACTGAGGGCCTGAGAGAGAGAGAGATGCAGGTTAGGTGGACTGAGGTTTCAGGTGAGGTGGGGAGAGGGTTGTATGAGGGCTTCATGGAAAGTAACACTGCCAATGCTCTATGGTACGGTTGTGTGTGTGAAAGTCATCACATAGGTCATGTATTGTAAGAACAATTTGTGGTTGTTGGTAATCATTTATGTTTTGTTTACGATGTAGTTCTGAAGGCCCATTCATTGTACGCACAGTAAATGTCAACAATGCCAATAATAACAATTATATTAGCATGGCCTAGACCACTAACCACTAGACAAGCAGTATTAGTATAAGTATGGACCACTAACCACAAGACAATCAGTATTGGTCTGGACCACTAACCACTCGACAATCAGTGTTAGTCTGGACCACTAACCACAAGACAATCAGTATTGGTCTGGACCACTAACCACTAGACAATCAGTATTAGTCTGGACCACTAACCACAAGACAATCAGTATTGGTCTGGACCACTAACCACAAGACAATCAGTATTGGTCTGGACCACTAACCACTAGACAATCAGTATTAGTCTGGACCACTAACCACTAGACAAGCAGTATTAGTCTGGACCACTAACCACTAGACAATCAGTATTAGTCTGGACCACTAACCACTAGACAATCAGTATTAGTCTGGTCCACTAACCACTAGACAAGCAGTATTAGTCTGGACCACTAACCACTAGACAATCAGTATTAGTCTGGACCACTAACCACTAGACAAGCAGTATTAGTCTGGACCACTAACCACTAGACAATCAGTATTAGTATGGTCTGGACCACTAACCACTAGACAAGCAGTATTAGTCTGGACCACTAACCACTAGACAAGCAGTATTAGTCTGGACCACTAACCACTAGACAATCAGTATTAGTCTGGACCACTAACCACTAGACAATCAGTATTAGTATGGTCTGGACCACTAACCACTAGACAAGCAGTATTAGTCTGGACCACTAACCACTAGACAATCAGTATTAGTCTGGACCACTAACCACTAGACAATCAGTATTAGTCTGGTCCACTAACCGCTAGACAATCAGTATTAGTCTGGACCACTAACCACTAGACAATCAGTATTAGTGTGGACCACTAACCACTAGACAAGCAGTATTAGTCTGGACCACTAACCACTAGACAAGCAGTATTAGTCTGGACCACTAACCACTAGACAAGCAGTATTAGTCTGGTCTGGACCACTAACCACTAGACAAGCAGTATTAGTCTGGACCACTAACCACTAGACAATCAGTATTAGTCTGGACCACTAACCACTAGACAAGCAGTATTAGTCTGGACCACTAACCACTAGACAAGCAGTATTAGTCTGGACCACTAACCACTAGACAATCAGTATTAGTCTGGACCACTAACCACTAGACAAGCAGTATTAGTCTGGACCACTAACCACTAGACAAGCAGTATTAGTCTGGACCACTAACCACTAGACAAGCAGTATTAGTCTGAACCACTAACCACTAGACAAACAGTATTAGTCTGGTCCACTAACCACTAGACAAGCAGTATTAGTCTGAACCACTAACCACTAGACAAGCAGTATTAGTCTGGACCACTAACCACTAGACAAGCAGTATTAGTATGGCCTGGACAACTAACCACTAGACAATCAGTATTAGTCTGGTCTGGACCACTAACCACTAGACAATCAGTATTAGTCTGGACCACTAACCACTAGACAATCAGTATTAGTCTGGACCACTAACCACTAGACAAGCAGTATTAGTCTGGACCACTAACCACTAGACAAGCAGTATTAGTCTGGACTGGACCACTAACCACTAGACAAGCAGTATTAGTCTGGTCCACTAACCACTAGACAATCAGTATTAGTCTGGACCACTAACCACTAGACAATCAGTATTAGTCTGGACCACTAACCACTAGACAAGCAGTATTAGTATAAGTATGGACCACTAACCACAAGACAATCAGTATTGGTCTGGACCACTAACCACTAGACAATCAGTATTGGTCTGGACCACTAACCACTAGACAATCAGTATTAGTCTGGACCACTAACCACAAGACAATCAGTATTGGTCTGGACCACTAACCACTAGACAATCAGTATTGGTCTGGACCACTAACCACTAGACAATCAGTATTAGTCTGGACCACTAACCACTAGACAAGCAGTATTAGTCTGGACCACTAACCACTAGACAATCAGTATTAGTCTGGACCACTAACCACTAGACAATCAGTATTAGTCTGGTCCACTAACCACTAGACAAGCAGTATTAGTCTGGACCACTAACCACTAGACAATCAGTATTAGTCTGGACCACTAACCACTAGACAAGCAGTATTAGTCTGGACCACTAACATCTAGACAATCAGTATTAGTATGGTCTGGACCACTAACCACTAGACAAGCAGTATTAGTCTGGACCACTAACCACTAGACAATCAGTATTAGTCTGGTCTGGACCACTAACCACTAGACAATCAGTATTAGTCTGGTCCACTAACCACTAGACAATCAGTATTAGTCTGGACCACTAACCACTAGACAATCAGTATTAGTCTGGACTACTAACCACTAGACAATCAGTATTAGTCTGGACCACTAACCACTAGACAATCAGTATTAGTCTGGACCACTAACCACTAGACAATCAGTATTAGTCTGGACTACTAACCACTAGACAATCAGTATTAGTCTGGACCACTAACCACTAGACAAGCAGTATTAGTCTGGACCACTAACCACTAGACAAGCAGTATTAGTCTGGACCACTAACCACTAGACAATCAGTATTAGTCTGGACCACTAACCACTAGACAAGCAGTATTAGTCTGGACTACTAACCACTAGACAATCAGTATTAGTCTGGTCCACTAACCACTAGACAATCAGTATTAGTCTGGACTACTAACCACTAGACAATCAGTATTAGTCTGGACCACTAACCACTAGACAAGCAGTATTAGTCTGGACCACTAACCACTAGACAATCAGTATTAGTCTGGTCTGGACCACTAACCACTAGACAAGCAGTATTAGTCTGGACCACTAACCACTAGACAAGCAGTATTAGTCTGGACCACTAACCACTAGACAAGCAGTATTAGTCTGGACCACTAACCACTAGACAATCAGTATTAGTCTGGACCACTAACCACTAGACAAGCAGTATTAGTCTGAACCACTAACCACTAGACAAGCAGTATTAGTCTGGACCACTAACCACTAGACAATCAGTATTGGTCTGGACCACTAACCACTAGACAATCAGTATTAGTCTGGACCACTAACCACTAGACAATCAGTATTAGTCTGGACCACTAACCACTAGACAAGCAGTATTAGTCTGGACCACTAACCACTAGACAATCAGTATTGGTCTGGACCACTAACCACTAGACAATCAGTATTAGTCTGGACCACTAACCACTAGACAATCAGTATTGGTCTGGACCACTAACCACTAGACAATCAGTATTAGTCTGGTCTGGACCACTAACCACTAGACAAGCAGTATTAGTCTGGTCTGGACCACTAACCACAAGACAATCAGTATTAGTCTGGTCTGGACCACTAACCACTAGACAATCAGTATTAGTCTGGACCACTAACCACTAGACAATCAGTATTAGTCTGGACCACTAACCACTAGACAATCAGTATTAGTCTGGACCACTAACCACTAGACAATCAGTATTAGTCTGGACCACTAACCACTAGACAATCAGTATTAGTCTGGACCACTAAACACTAGACAATCAGTATTGGTCTGGACCACTAACCACTAGACAATCAGTATTAGTCTGGTCTGGACCACTAACCACTAGACAAGCAGTATTAGTCTGGTCTGGACCACTAACCACAAGACAATCAGTATTAGTCTGGTCTGGACCACTAACCACTAGACAATCAGTATTAGTCTGGACCACTAACCACTAGACAAGCAGTATTAGTCTGGACCACTAACCACTAGACAAGCAGTATTAGTCTGGACCACTAACCACTAGACAATCAGTATTAGTCTGGACCACTAAACACTAGACAATCAGTATTGGTCTGGACCACTAACCACTAGACAATCAGTATTAGTCTGGTCTGGACCACTAACCACTAGACAAGCAGTATTAGTCTGGTCTGGACCACTAACCACAAGACAATCAGTATTAGTCTGGTCTGGACCACTAACCACTAGACAATCAGTATTAGTCTGGACCACTAACCACTAGACAAGCAGTATTAGTCTGGACCACTAACCACTAGACAAGCAGTATTAGTCTGGACCACTAACCACTAGACAATCAGTATTAGTCTGGACCACTAACCACTAGACAATCAGTATTAGTCTGGACCACTAACCACTAGACAATCAGTATTAGTCTGGACCACTAACCACTAGACAATCAGTATTAGTCTGGACCACTAACCACTAGACAAGCAGTATTAGTCTGGTCTGGACCACTAACCACTAGACAATCAGTATTAGTCTGGACCACTAACCACTAGACAATCAGTATTAGTATGGACCACTAACCACTAGACAAGCAGTATTAGTCTGGACAACTAACCACTAGACAATCAGTATTAGTATGGCCTGGACCACTAACCACTAGTCAATCAGTATTAGTCTGGACCACTAACCACTAGACAATCAGTATTAGTCTGGACCACTATCCACTAGACAAGCAGTATTAGCCTGGACCACTAACCACTAGACAAGCAGTATTAGTCTGGACCACTAACCACTCAACAATCAGTATTAGTCTGGACCACTAACCACTAGACAATCAGTATTAGTCTGGTCTGGACCACTAGACAATCAGTATTAGTCTGGACTACTAACCACTAGACAAGCAGTATTAGTCTGGACCAATAACAACTAGACAAGCAGTATTAGTCTGGACCACTAACCACTAGACAAGCAGTATTAGTCTGGACCACTAACCACTAGACAATCAGTATTAGTCTGGACCACTAACCACTAGACAAGCAGTATTAGTCTGAACCACTAACCACTAGACAAGCAGTATTAGTCTGGACCACTAACCACTAGACAATCAGTATTGGTCTGGACCACTAACCACTAGACAATCAGTATTAGTCTGGACCACTAACCACTAGACAATCAGTATTAGTCTGGACCACTAACCACTAGACAAGCAGTATTAGTCTGGACCACTAACCACTAGACAATCAGTATTGGTCTGGACCACTAACCACTAGACAATCAGTATTAGTCTGGACCACTAACCACTAGACAATCAGTATTGGTCTGGACCACTAACCACTAGACAATCAGTATTAGTCTGGTCTGGACCACTAACCACTAGACAAGCAGTATTAGTCTGGTCTGGACCACTAACCACAAGACAATCAGTATTAGTCTGGTCTGGACCACTAACCACTAGACAATCAGTATTAGTCTGGACCACAAACCACTAGACAATCAGTATTAGTCTGGACCACTAACCACTAGACAATCAGTATTAGTCTGGACCACTAACCACTAGACAATCAGTATTAGTCTGGACCACTAACCACTAGACAATCAGTATTAGTCTGGACCACTAAACACTAGACAATCAGTATTGGTCTGGACCACTAACCACTAGACAATCAGTATTAGTCTGGTCTGGACCACTAACCACTAGACAAGCAGTATTAGTCTGCTCTGGACCACTAACCACAAGACAATCAGTATTAGTCTGGTCTGGACCACTAACCACTAGACAATCAGTATTAGTCTGGACCACTAACCACTAGACAATCAGTATTAGTCTGGACCACTAACCACTAGACAATCAGTATTAGTCTGGACCACTAACCACTAGACAATCAGTATTAGTCTGGACCACTAACCACTAGACAATCAGTATTAGTCTGGACCACTAACCACTAGACAATCAGTATTAGTCTGGACCACTAACCACTAGACAATCAGTATTAGTCTGGACCACTAACCACTAGACAAGCAGTATTAGTCTGGTCTGGACCACTAACCACTAGACAATCAGTATTAGTCTGGACCACTAACCACTAGACAATCAGTATTAGTATGGACCACTAACCACTAGACAAGCAGTATTAGTCTGGACAACTAACCACTAGACAATCAGTATTAGTATGGCCTGGACCACTAACCACTAGTCAATCAGTATTAGTCTGGACCACTAACCACTAGACAATCAGTATTAGTCTGGACCACTATCCACTAGACAAGCAGTATTAGTCTGGACCACTAACCACTAGACAAGCAGTATTAGTCTGGACCACTAACCACTCAACAATCAGTATTAGTCTGGACCACTAACCACTAGACAATCAGTATTAGTCTGGTCTGGACCACTAGACAATCAGTATTAGTCTGGACTACTAACCACTAGACAAGCAGTATTAGTCTGGACCAATAACAACTAGACAAGCAGTATTAGTCTGGACCACTAACCACTAGACAATCAGTATTAGTCTGGACCACTAACCACTAGACAATCAGTATTAGTCTGGACCACTAACCACTAGACAATCAGTATTAGTCTGGTCCACTAACCACTAGACAAACAGTATTAGTCTGGACCACTAACCACTAGACAATCAGTATTAGTCTGGACCACTAACCACTAGACAATCAGTATTAGTCTGGACCACTAACCACTAGACAATCAGTATTAGTCTAGACCACTATCCACTAGACAATCAGTATTAGTCTGGACCACTAACCACTAGACAAGCAGTATTAGTCTGGACCACTAACCACTAGACAATCAGTATTAGTCTGGACCACTAACCACTAGACAATCAGTATTAGTCTGGACCACTAACCACTAGACAAGCAGTATTAGTCTGGACCACTAACCACTAGACAATCAGTATTAGTATGGCCTGGACCACTAACCACTAGACAATCAGTATTAGTCTGGACCACTAACCACTAGACAATCAGTATTAGTCTGGACCACTAACCACTAGACAATCAGTATTAGTCTGGACCACTAACCACTAGACAATCAGTATTAGTCTGGACCACTAACCACTAGACAATCAGTATTAGTCTGGTCCACTAACCACTAGACAATCAGTATTAGTCTGGTCTGGACCACTAACCACTAGACAATCAGTATTAGTCTGGTCTGGACCACTAACCACTAGACAATCAGTATTAGTCTGGTCTGGACCACTAACCACTAGACAAGCAGTATTAGTCTGGTCTGGACCACTAACCACTAGACAATCAGTATTAGTCTGGTCTGGACCACTAGACAATCAGTATTAGTCTGGACCACTAACCACTAGACAAGCAGTATTAGTCTGGACCACTAACCACTAGACAATCAGTATTAGTCTGGACCACTAACCACTAGACAATCAGTATTAGTCAGGACTACTAACCACTAGACAATCAGTATTAGTCTGGACCACTAACCACTAGACAATCAGTATTAGTCTGGACCACTAACCACTAGACAATCAGTATTAGTCTGGACCACTAACCACTAGACAATCAGTATTAGTCTGGACCACTAACCACTAGACAATCAGTATTAGTCTGGACCACTAACCACTAGACAATCAGTATTAGTCTGGTCTGGACCACTAACCACTAGACAAGCAGTATTAGTCTGGACCACTAACCACTAGACAATCAGTATTAGTCTGGACCACTAACCACTAGACAATCAGTATTAGTCTGGACCACTAACCACTAGACAAGCAGTATTAGTCTGGACCACTATCCACTAGACAATCAGTATTAGTCTGGACTACTATCCACTAGACAATCAGTATTAGTCTGGACCACTAACCACTAGACAAGCAGTATTAGTCTGGACCACTAACCACTAGACAATCAGTATTAGTCTGGACCACTAACCACTAGACAATCAGTATTAGTCTGGACCACTAACCACTAGACAATCAGTATTAGTCTGGACCACTAACCACTAGACAATCAGTATTAGTCTGGTCTGGACCACTAACCACTAGACAATCAGTATTAGTCTGGACCACTAACCACTAGACAAGCAGTATTAGTCTGGTCTGGACCACTAACCACTAGACAATCAGTATTAGTCTGGACCACTAACCACTAGACAATCAGTATTAGTCTGGACCACTAACCACTAGACAATCAGTATTAGTCTAGACCACTAACCACTAGACAATCAGTATTAGTCTGGTCTGGACCACTAGACAAGCAGTATTAGTCTGGTCTGGACTACTAACCACTAGACAATCAGTATTAGTCTGGACCACTAACCACTAGACAATCAGTATTAGTCTGGACCACTAACCACTAGACAAGCAGTATTAGTCTGGTCCACGTCACCCCCCTCCTCCGCACACTCCACTGGCTTCCAGTTGAAGCTCGCATCCGTTACAAGACCATGGTGCTTGCCTATGGAGCAGCGAGGGAAACGGCACCTCTGTACCTTCGGGCTCTGATCAGTCCCTACACCCAAACGAGAGCATTGCGTTCATCTACCTCTGGCCTGCTGGCTCCCCTTCCTCTGCGGAAGCATAGTTCCCGCTCAGCCCAGTCAAAACTGTTCGCTGCTCTGGCACCCCAATGGTGGAACAAGCTCCCTCACGACGCCAGGACAGCGGAGTCACTCACCACCTTCCGGAGACATTTGAAACCCCACCTCTTTAAGGAATACCTGGGATAGGATAAAGTAATCCTTCTACCCCCCCCCCCCCCCCCCCCCCCCCAAAAAAAAAATTGTAAAGTGGTTGTCAAACTGGCTATAGGGTAAATGCACCAATTTGTGAGTCGCTCTGGATAAGAGCGCCTGCTAAATGACGTAAATGTGCCCTTGAGCAAGGCACTTAACCCTAATTGCTCCTGTAAGTCGCTCTGGTTAAGAGCGTCTGCTAAATGACTAAAATTTAAAATGTAAATGGTCCACTAACCACTAGACAAGCAGTATTAGTCTGGACCACTAACCACTAGACAATCAGTATTAGTCTGGTCCACTAACCACTAGACAAGCAGTATTAGTCTGGACCACTAACCACTAGACAATCAGTATTAGTCTGGACCACTAACCACTAGACAAGCAGTATTAGTCTGGACCACTAACCACTAGACAATCAGTATTAGTCTGGACCACTAACCACTAGACAAGCAGTATTAGTCTGGTCTGGACCACTAACCACTAGACAAGCAGTATTAGTCTGGTCTACTAACCACTAGACAATCAGTATTAGTCTGGACCACTAACCACTAGACAATCAGTATTAGTCTGGACCACTAACCACTAGACAATCAGTATTAGTCTGGACCACTAACCACTAGACAATCAGTATTAGTCTGGACCACTAACCACTAGACAATCAGTATTAGTCTGGACCACTAACCACTAGACAATCAGTATTAGTCTGGACCACTAACCACTAGACAATCAGTATTAGTCTGGACCACTAACCACTAGACAATCAGTATTAGTCTGGACCACTAACCACTAGACAAGCAGTATTGGTCTGGACCACTAACCACTAGACAAGCAGTATTAGTCTGGACCACTAACCACTAGACAAGCAGTATTAGTCTGGTCTGGACCACTAACCACTAGACAAGCAGTATTAGTCTGGACCACTCACCACTAGACAAGCAGTATTAGTCTGGTCTGGTCCACTAACCACTAGACAAGCAGTATTAGTCTGGTCTGGACCACTAACCACTAGACAAGCAGTATTAGTCTGGACCACTAACCACTAGACAAGCAGTATTAGTCTGGACCACTAACCACTAGACAAGCAGTATTAGTCTGGTCTGGACCACTAACCACTAGACAATCAGTATTAGTCTGGACTACTAACCACTAGACAATCAGTATTAGTCTGGACCACTAACCACTAGACAAGCAGTATTAGTCTGGACCACTAACCACTAGACAATCAGTATTAGTCTGGACCACTAACCACTAGACAATCAGTATTAGTCTGGACCACTAACCACTAGACAATCAGTATTAGTCTGGACCACTAACCACTAGACAATCAGTATTAGTCTGGACCACTAACCACTAGACAATCAGTATTAGTCTGGACCACTAACCACTAGACAATCAGTATTAGTCTGGACCACTAACCACTAGACAATCAGTATTAGTCTGGACCACTAACCACTAGACAATCAGTATTAGTCTGGACCACTAACCACTAGACAATCAGTATTAGTCTGGACCACTAACCACTAGACAATCAGTATTAGTCTGGACCACTAACCACTAGACAATCAGTATTAGTCTGGACCACTAACCACTAGACAAGCAGTATTAGTCTGGACCACTAACCACTAGACAATCAGTATTAGTCTGGTCTGGACCACTAACCACTAGACAAGCAGTATTAGTCTGGACCACTAACCACTAGACAAGCAGTATTAGTCTGGACCACTAACCACTAGACAAGCAGTATTAGTCTGGACCACTAACCACTAGACAAGCAGTATTAGTCTGGACCACTAACCACTAGACAATCAGTATTAGTCTGGTCTGGACCACTAACCACTAGACAATCAGTATTAGTATGGTCTATTCATAATCAATTCTGTTTTAGGTATGATTACTTGTTAAATAAGAATATCAAGATGATTCAAGATGTTCTGTTGTAAGATAAGAGATAATCAAATCAAATCAAATCAAATGTTATTGGTCACATACACATATTTAGCAGCAGATGTTATTGCGGGTGTGTTGCTAACAGGCATTTACGGAATCCCCTTTGGTTCTGTTCACAAAAACATAATGTCATGTAGTACTTCAGATTTGACCATGTCTGTCTGTTTAACACAAGAGCTAAATGTTCACTGTCAAGCAATGTCTTATTTTTAATCTTATGGACAACACAGTGTAACCTTCAACTTTAACATTTAAAACAAGTAAAAAACACAACAAAATAAACATAATATATAATATGCATTACCGGTCAAAAGATTTAGAACACCTACTCATTCAAGAGTTTTTCTTAATTTTTACTATTTTCTAAATTGTAGAATAATAGTGAAGACATCAAAACTATGAAATAACACATATGGAATCATGTAGTAACCAAAAAAGTGTAAAACAAATCAAAATATATTTCTTAAAATTCTTCAAATAGCAAGCCTTTGCCTTGATGACAGCTTTGCACACTCTTGAAAGAGACCTAACCCTGACACTGAGATAGAGACCTAACCCTGACACTGAGATAGAGACCTAACCCTGACACTGAGATAGAGAGACCTAACCCTGACACTGAGATAGAGACCTAACACTGACACTGAGATAGAGAGACCTAACCATGACACTGAGATAGAGAGACCTAACCCTGACACTGAGATAGAGAGACCTAACACTGACACTGAGATAGAGACCTAACCCTGAAACTGAGATAGAGAGACCTAACCCTGACACTGAGATAGAGAAATAACCCTGCCACTGAGAGAGAGACCTAACCCTGACACTGAGAAAGAGACCTAACCCTGACACTGAGATAGATACCTAACACTGATACTGACACTGAGATAGAGAGACCTAACACTGACACTGAGATATAGAGACCTAACCCTGCCACTGAGATAGAGACCTAACACTGACAATGACACTGAGATAGAGAGACCTAACACTGACAATGAGATAGATACCTAACACTGACACTGAGATAGAGACCTAACCCTGACACTGAGATAGATAGACCTAACCCTGACACTGAGACAGAGACCTAACCCTGACACTGAGATAGATAGACCTAACCCTGACAATGAGACAGAGACCTAACCCTGAAACTGAGATAGAGACCTAACACTGACACTGACACTAAGATAGAGAGACCTAACCCTGACAATGAGATAGAGACCTAACCCTGAAACTGAGATAGACACCTAACTCTGACACTGACACTGAGATAGAGAGACCTAACCCTGACACTGAGATAGAGACCTAACCCTGACACTGAGATATAGAGACCTGACCCTGACACTGAGATAGAGCCTAACCCTGCCACTGAGATAGAGAGACCTAACCCTGACACTGACACTGAGATAGAGAGACCTAACACTGACAATGACACTAGGATAAAGACCTAACCCTGCCACTGAGATAAAGAGACCTAACCCTGACACTGAGATAGAGAGACCTAGCCCTGCCACTGAGATAGAGAGACCTAGCCCTGACACTGAGATAGAGACCTAACACTGCCAATGACACTAAGATAGATACCTAACCCTGACACTGAGATAGAGAGACCTAACCCTGACACTGAGATAGAGAGACCTAACCCTGACACTGAGATAGAGAGACCTAACCCTGACACTGAGATAGAGACCTAACCCTGACACTGAGATAGAGAGACCTAACACTGACACTGAAACTAAGATAGAGACCTAACCCTGACACTGAGATAGAGAGACCTAACCCAGACACTGAGATAGAGACCTAACCCTGACACTGACATAGAGAGACCTAACCATGACACTGAGATAGAGACCTAACACTGACATTGAGATAGAGAGACCTAACCCTGACACTGACACTGAGATAGAGAGACTTAACACTGACAATGACACTAAGATAGAGACCTAACCCTGACACTGAGATAGAGAGACCTAACCCTGACACTGACATAGAGACCTAACCCTGAAACTGAGATAGAGACCTAACTCTGACACTGACACTGAGATAGAGAGACCTAACCCTGACACTGAGATATAGACCTAACCATGATACTGAGATAGAGAGACCTGACCCTGACACTGAGATAGAGAGACCTAACACTGACAATGACACTAAGATAGAGACCTAACCCTGACACTGAGATATAGAGACCTAACCCTGACACTGAGATAGAGAGACCTAACCCTGACACTAACACTGAGATAGAGAGACCTAACACTGACAATGACACTAAGATAGAGACCTAACCCTGACACTGAGATAGAGACCTAACCCTGACACTGAGATAGAGACCTAACCCTGACACTAACACTGAGATAGAGAGACCTAACACTGACAATGACACTAAGATAGAGACCTAACCCTGACACTGAGATAGAGACCCAACCCTGACACTGAGATAGAGACCTAACCCTGTCACTGAGATAGAGAGACCTAACACTGACACTGAGATAGAGACCTAACACTGACAATGACACTGAGATAGAGAGACCTAACACTGACAATGAGATAGAGACCTAACACTGACACTGAGATAGAGACCTAACCCTGACACTGAGATAGATAGACCTAACCCTGACACTGAGACAGAGACCTAACCCTGACACTGAGATAGATAGACCTAACCCTGACAATGAGACAGAGACCTAACCCTGAAACTGAGATAGACACCTAACTCTGACACTGACACTGAGATAGAGAGACCTAACCCTGACACTGAGATAGAGACCTAACCCTGACACTGAGATATAGAGACCTGACCCTGACACTGAGATAGAGCCTAACCCTGCCACTGAGATAGAGAGACCTAACCCTGACACTGACACTGAGATAGAGAGACCTAACACTGACAATGACACTAGGATAAAGACCTAACCCTGCCACTGAGATAAAGAGACCTAACCCTGACACTGAGATAGAGAGACCTAGCCCTGCCACTGAGATAGAGAGACCTAACCCTGACACTGAGATATTGACCTAACACTGCCAATGACACTAAGATAGATACCTAACCCTGACACTGAGATAGAGAGACCTAACCCTGACACTGAGATAGAGAGACCTAACCCTGACACTGAGATAGAGACCTAACCCTGACACTGAGATAGAGAGACCTAACCCTGACACTGAGATAGAGAGACCTAACCCTGACACTGAGATAGAGAGACCTAACCCTGACACTGAGATAGAGACCTAACCCTGACACTGAGATAGAGAGACCTAACACTGACACTGAAACTAAGATAGAGACCTAAACCTGACACTGAGATAGAGAGACCTAACCCAGACACTGAGATAGAGACCTAACCCTGACACTGACATAGAGAGACCTAACCATGACACTGAGATAGAGACCTAACACTGACATTGAGATAGAGAGACCTAACCCTGACACTGACACTGAGATAGAGAGACCTAACACTGACAATGACACTAAGATAGAGACCTAACCCTGACACTGAGATAGAGAGACCTAACCCTGACACTGACATAGATACCTAACCCTGAAACTGAGATAGAGACCTAACTCTGACACTGACACTGAGATAGAGAGACCTAACCCTGACACTGAGATAGAGACCTAACCATGATACTGAGATAGAGAGACCTGACCCTGACACTGAGATAGAGAGACCTAACACTGACAATGACACTAAGATAGAGACCTAACCCTGACACTGAGATATAGAGACCTAACCCTGACACTGAGATAGAGACCTAACCCTGACACTGAGATAGAGAGACCTAACACTGACACTGAGATAGAGACCTAACACTGAAACTGAGATAGATAGACCTAACCCTGACACTGAGATAGAGGGACCTAACCCTGACACTGAGATATAGACCTAACCCTGAAACTGAGATAGAGACCTAACTCTGACACTGACACTGGGATAGAGACCTAACACTGCCAATTACACTAAGATAGATACCTAACCCTGACACTGAGATAGAGAGACCTAACCCTGACACTGAGATAGAGAGACCTAACCCTGACACTGAGATAGAGACCTACCCTGACAATGAGATAGAGAGACCTAACCCTGACACTGAGATAGAGAGACCTAACCCTGACACTGAGATAGAGAGACCTAACCCTGACACTGAGATAGAGAGACCTAACCCTGACACTGAGATAGAGAACTAACACTGACACTGAGATAGAGACCTAACACTGACACTGACACTAAGATAGAGACCTAAACCTGACACTGAGATAGAGAGACCTAACACTGACACTGAAACTAAGATAGAGACCTAACCCTGACACTGAGATAGAGAGACCTAACCCTGACACTAACACTGAGATAGAGAGACCTAACACTGACAATGACACTAAGATAGAGACCTAACCCTGACACTGAGATAGAGACCTAACCCTGACACTGAGATAGAGAGACCTAACACGGACACTGAAACTAAGATAGAGACCTAACCCTGACACTGAGATAGAGATACCTAACCCTGACACTGAGATAGAGACCTAACCCTGACACTGAGATAGAGAGACCTAACCATGACACTGAGATAGAGACCTAACACTGACACTGATATAGAGAGACCTAACCCTGACACTGACACTGAGATAGAGAGACCTAACACTGACAATGACACTAAGATAGAGACCTAACCCTGACACTGAGATAGAGAGACCTAACCCTGACACTGACATATAGACCTAACCCTGAAACTGAGATAGAGACCTAACTCTGACACTGAAACTGAGATAGAGAGACCTAACCCTGACACTGAGATAGAGACCTAACCCTGATACTGAGATAGAGAGACCTAACACTGACAATGACACTAAGATAGAGACATAACCCTGACACTGAGAAATAGAGACCTAACCCTGACACTGAGATAGAGAGACCTAACCCTGACACTAACACTGAGATAGAGAGACCTAACCCTGACACTAACACTGAGATAGAGAGACCTAACACTGACAATGACACTAAGATAGAGACCTAACCCTGACACTGAGATAGAGACCTATCCCTGAAACTGAGATAGAGACCTAACCCTGACACTGAGATAGAGAGACCTAACACTGACACTGAGATAGAGACCTAACACTGAAACTGAGATAGATAGACCTAACCCTGACACTGATATAGAGGGACCTAACCCTGACACTGAGATAGAGACCTAACCCTGACACTGAGATAGAGAGACCTAACCATGACACTGAGATAGAGATCTAACAGTGACACTGAGATATATAGACCTAAACCTGACACTGAGATAGAGAGACCTAACACTGACAATGACACTAAGATAGAGACCTAACCCTGACACTGAGATAGAGAGACCTAACACTGACAATGACAATAAGATAGAGACCTAACCCTGACACTGAGATCGAGAGACCTAACCCTGACACTGATATAGAGAGACCTAACCCTGACACTGAGATAGAGATACCTAACCCTGACACTGAGATAGAAAGACCTAACCCTGACACTGAGATAGAGAGACCTAACACTGACACTGAGATAGAGACCTAACCATGACACTGAGATAGAGATCTAACAGTGACACTGAGATATATAGACCTAACCCTGACACTGAGATAGAGAGACCTAACACTGACAATGACACTAAGATAGAGACCTAACCCTGACACTGAGATAGAGAGACCTAACACTGACAATGACAATAAGATAGAGACCTAACCCTGACACTGAGATCGAGAGACCTAACCCTGACACTGATATAGAGAGACCTAACCCTGACACTGAGATAGAGATACCTAACCCTGACACTGAGATAGAAAGACCTAACCCTGACACTGAGATAGAGAGACCTAACACTGACACTGAGATAGAGAAACCTAACACTGACAGTAAGATAGAGACCTAACCCTGACACTGAGATAGAGTGACCTAACCCTGACACTGAGATAGAGAGACCTAACACTGACAATGACAATAAGATAGAGACCTAACCCTGACACTGAGATAGAGATACCTAACCCTGACACTGAGATAGAAAGACCTAACCCTGACACTGAGATAGAGAGACCTAACACTGACACTGAGATAGAGAAACCTAACACTGACAGTAAGATAGAGACCTAACCCTGACACTGAGATAGAGAGACCTAACCCTGACACTAAGATAGAGACCTAACACTGACACTGATATACAGATCTAACCCTGACGCTGAGATAGAGAGACCTAACACTGACACTGAGATAGAGAGACCTAACCCTGACACTGAGATAGAGACCTAAACCTGACACTGAGATAGAGAGACCTAACAATGACACTGAGATAGAGAGACCTAACACTGACACTGAGATAGAGAGACCTAACCCTGACACTGAGATAGAGAGACCTAACCCTGACACTGAGATTGGGAGACCTAAACCTGACACTGAGATAGAGAGACCTAACACTGAAACTGAAAAAGTGAGACCTAGCCCTGACACTGAGATAGACCTAACCCTGACACTGAGATAGAGAGACCTAACCCTGACACTGACATAGAGAGACCTAACCCTGACACTGAGATAGAGAGACCTAACCCTGACACTGAGATAGAGAGACCTAATCCTGACACTGAGATAGAGAGAACTAACCCTGACACTGAAATAGAGACCTAACACTGACACTGATATACAGATCTAACCCTGACACTGAGATAGAGAGACCTGACACTGACACTGAGATAGAGACCTAACCATGACACTGAGAAAGAGAGACCTAACCCTGACACTGATATAGAGACCTAACCCTGACACTGAGATAGAGACCTAGCACTGACACTGAGTAAGAGGGACCTAACCCTGACACAGAGATAGAGAGACCTAACACTGACACTGAGATAGAAATACCTAACCTTGACACTGAGATAGAGACCTAACACTGACACTGAGATAGAGACCTAACACTGACACTGAGATAGATAACTAACCTTGACACCGAGATAGAGACCTAACACTGAGATAGAGAGACCTAACACTGACACTGAGATAGAGATACCTAACCCTGACACTGAGATAAAGACCTAACACTGACACTGAAATAGAGACCTAACACTGACACTGAGATAGAGAAACCTAACCCTGACACTGATATATAAAGACCTAACACTGACACTGAGATAGAGACCTAAAACTGACACTGAGATAGAGACCTAACACTGACACGGACACTGACACTGAGATAGAGAGACCTAACACTGACACTGAGATAGAGAGACCTAACCCTAACACTGAGATAGAGACCTAACCCTGACACTGAGATAGAGACCTAACATTGACACTGAGATAGAGAGACCTAACCCTGATACTGAGTTAGAGACCTAACCTTGACACTGAGATAGAGAGACCTAATCCTGACACTGAGATAGAGAGAACTAACCCTGACACTGAAATAGAGACCTAACACTGACACTGATATACAGATCTAACCCTGACACTGAGATAGAGAGACCTGACACTGACACTGAGATAGAGACCTAACCATGACACTGAGAAAGAGAGACCTAACCCTGACACTGATATAGAGACCTAACCCTGACACTGAGATAGAGACCTAGCACTGACACTGAGTAAGAGGGACCTAACCCTGACACAGAGATAGAGAGACCTAACACTGACACTGAGATAGAAATACCTAACCTTGACACTGAGATAGAGACCTAACACTGACACTGAGATAGAGACCTAACACTGACACTGAGATAGATAACTAACCTTGACACCGAGATAGAGACCTAACACTGAGATAGAGAGACCTAACACTGACACTGAGATAGAGATACCTAACCCTGACACTGAGATAAAGACCTAACACTGACACTGAAATAGAGACCTAACACTGACACTGAGATAGAGAAACCTAACCCTGACACTGATATATAAAGACCTAACACTGACACTGAGATAGAGACCTAAAACTGACACTGAGATAGAGACCTAACACTGACACGGACACTGACACTGAGATAGAGAGACCTAACCCTGACACTGAGATAGAGAGACCTAACCCTAACACTGAGATAGAGACCTAACCCTGACACTGAGATAGAGACCTAACATTGACACTGAGATAGAGAGACCTAACCCTGATACTGAGTTAGAGACCTAACCTTGACACTGAGATAGAGAGACCTAACACTGACACTGAGATAGAGAGACCTAACCCTGACACTGAGATAGAAAGACCTAGCAGTGACACTGAGAAAGAGATACCTAACACTGACACTGAGATAGAGAGACCTAACCTTGACACTGAGATAGAGAGACCTAACACTGACACTGACACTGAGATAGAGACCTAAAACTGACACTGACACTGAGATAGAGAGACCTAACCCTGACACTGAGATAGAGAACTAACCCTGACACTGAGGTAGATAGACCTAGCACTGACACTGAGATAGAGATACCTAACACTGACACTGAGATGGAGAGACCTAACCTTGACACTGAGATAGAGAGACCTAACACTGACACTGACACTGAGATAGAGACCTAACACTGACACTGACACTGAGATAGAGATACCTAACCCTGACACTGAGATAAAGACCTAACACTGACACTGATATACAGATATAACCCTGACACTGAGATAGAGAGACCTAACACTGACACTGAGATAGGGAGACCTAACCCTGACACTGAGATAGAGAGACCTAACCCTGACACTGAGATTGAGAGACCTAACACTGACACTGAGATAGAGAGACCTACCACTAACACTGAGATAGAGAGACCTAACCCTGACACTGAGATTGAGAGTCCTAACCCTGACACTGAGATAGAGAGACCTAACACTGACACTGAGATAGTGAGACCTAACCCTGACACTGAGATAGACCTAACCCTGACACTGAGATAGAGACCTAACCCTGACACTGAGATAGAGACCTAACACTGACACTGAAATAGAGACCTAACACTGACACTGAGATAGAGAAACCTAACCCTGACACTGATATATAAAGACCTAACACTGACACTGAGATAGAGACCTAAAACTGACACTGAGATAGAGACCTAACACTGACACGGACACTGACACTGAGATAGAGAGACCTAACACTGACACTGACATAGAGATCCCTAACCCTGACACTGAGATAGAGAGACCTAACCCTAACACTGAGATAGAGACCTAACCCTGACACTGAGATAGAGACCTAACATTGACACTGAGATAGAGAGACCTAACCCTGATACTGAGTTAGAGACCTAACCTTGACACTGAGATAGAGAGACCTAACACTGACACTGAGATAGAGAGACCTAACCCTGACACTGAGATAGAAAGACCTAGCACTGACACTGAGAAAGAGATACCTAACACTGACACTGAGATAGAGAGACCTAACCTTGACACTGAGATAGAGAGACCTAACACTGACACTGACACTGAGATAGAGACCTAAAACTGACACTGACACTGAGATAGAGAGACCTAACCCTGACACTGAGATAGAGAACTAACCCTGACACTGAGGTAGATAGACCTAGCACTGACACTGAGATAGAGATACCTAACACTGACACTGAGATGGAGAGACCTAACCTTGACACTGAGATAGAGAGACCTAACACTGACACTGACACTGAGATAGAGACCTAACACTGACACTGACACTGAGATAGAGATACCTAACCCTGACACTGAGATAAAGACCTAACACTGACACTGATATACAGATATAACCCTGACACTGAGATAGAGAGACCTAACACTGACACTGAGATAGGGAGACCTAACCCTGACACTGAGATAGAGAGACCTAACCCTGACACTGAGATTGAGAGACCTAACACTGACACTGAGATAGAGAGACCTACCACTAACACTGAGATAGAGAGACCTAACCCTGACACTGAGATTGAGAGTCCTAACCCTGACACTGAGATAGAGAGACCTAACACTGACACTGAGATAGTGAGACCTAACCCTGACACTGAGATAGACCTAACCCTGACCCTGAGATAGAGACCTAACCCTGACACTGAGATAGAGACCTAACCCTGACACTGAAATAGAGAGACCAAACCCTGACACTGAGATAGAGAGACCTAACCCTGACACTGAGATAGAGAGACCTAACCCTGACACTGAGATAGAGACCTAACCTTGACACTGAGATAGAGAGACCTAACACTGACACTGAGATAGAGAGACCTAACCCTGACACTGAGATAAAGAGACCTAGCACTGACACTGAGATAGAGAGACCTAACCCTGACACTGAGATAGACCTAACCCTGACACTGAGATAGAGACCTAACCATGACACTGAGATAGAAAGACCTAGCACTGACACTGAGATAGAGATACCTATCACTGACACTGAGATAGAGAGACCTAACCTTGACACTGAGATAGAGAGACCTAACACTGACACTGACACTGAGATAGAGACCTAACACTGACACTGACACTGAGATAGAGAGACCTAACCCTGACACTGAGATAGAGACCTAACCCTGACACTGAGGTAGAGAGACCTAGCACTGACACTGAGATAGAGATACCTAACACTGACACTGAGATGGAGAGACCTAACCTTGACACTGAGATAGAGAGACCTAACACTGACACTGACACTGAGATAGAGACCTAACACTGACACTGAGATAGAGAGACCTAACCCTGACACCGAGATAGAGACCTAACCCTGACACTGAGGTAGAGAGACCTAACCCTGTCACTGAGATAGAGAGACCTAACACTGACACTGAGGTAGAGAGACCTAACCCTGTCACTGAGATAGAGAGACCTAACAGTGACACTGAGATAGAAAGACCTAACCCTGACACTGAGATAGAGAGACCTAACCCTGACACTGAGATATAGACCTAACACTGACACTGATATACAGATCTAACCCTGACACTGATATAGAGACCTAACCCTGACACTGAGATAGAGATACCTAACCCTGACACTGAGATAGAGAGACCTAGCACTGACACTGATTAAGAGAGACCTAACACTGACACTGAGATAGAGAGACCTAACACTGACACTGAGGTAGAGAGACCTAACCCTGTCACTGAGATAGAGAGACCTAACAGTGACACTGAGATAGAAAGACCTAACCCTGACACTGAGATAGAGAGACCTAACCCTGACACTGAGATATAGACCTAACACTGACACTGATATACAGATCTAACCCTGACACTGATATAGAGACCTAACCCTGACACTGAGATAGAAAGACCTAGCACTGACACTGAGAAAGAGATACCTAACACTGACACTGAGATAGAGAGACCTAACCTTGACACTGAGATAGAGAGACCTAACACTGACACTGACACTGAGATAGAGACCTAAAACTGACACTGACACTGAGATAGAGAGACCTAACCCTGACACTGAGATAGAGAACTAACCCTGACACTGAGGTAGATAGACCTAGCACTGACACTGAGATAGAGATACCTAACACTGACACTGAGATGGAGAGACCTAACCTTGACACTGAGATAGAGAGACCTAACACTGACACTGACACTGAGATAGAGACCTAACACTGACACTGACACTGAGATAGAGATACCTAACCCTGACACTGAGATAAAGACCTAACACTGACACTGATATACAGATATAACCCTGACACTGAGATAGAGAGACCTAACACTGACACTGAGATAGGGAGACCTAACCCTGACACTGAGATAGAGAGACCTAACCCTGACACTGAGATTGAGAGACCTAACACTGACACTGAGATAGAGAGACCTACCACTAACACTGAGATAGAGAGACCTAACCCTGACACTGAGATTGAGAGTCCTAACCCTGACACTGAGATAGAGAGACCTAACACTGACACTGAGATAGTGAGACCTAACCCTGACACTGAGATAGACCTAACCCTGACCCTGAGATAGAGACCTAACCCTGACACTGAGATAGAGACCTAACCCTGACACTGAAATAGAGAGACCAAACCCTGACACTGAGATAGAGAGACCTAACCCTGACACTGAGATAGAGAGACCTAACCCTGACACTGAGATAGAGACCTAACCTTGACACTGAGATAGAGAGACCTAACACTGACACTGAGATAGAGAGACCTAACCCTGACACTGAGATAAAGAGACCTAGCACTGACACTGAGATAGAGAGACCTAACCCTGACACTGAGATAGACCTAACCCTGACACTGAGATAGAGACCTAACCATGACACTGAGATAGAAAGACCTAGCACTGACACTGAGATAGAGATACCTATCACTGACACTGAGATAGAGAGACCTAACCTTGACACTGAGATAGAGAGACCTAACACTGACACTGACACTGAGATAGAGACCTAACACTGACACTGACACTGAGATAGAGAGACCTAACCCTGACACTGAGATAGAGACCTAACCCTGACACTGAGGTAGAGAGACCTAGCACTGACACTGAGATAGAGATACCTAACACTGACACTGAGATGGAGAGACCTAACCTTGACACTGAGATAGAGAGACCTAACACTGACACTGACACTGAGATAGAGACCTAACACTGACACTGAGATAGAGAGACCTAACCCTGACACCGAGATAGAGACCTAACCCTGACACTGAGGTAGAGAGACCTAACCCTGTCACTGAGATAGAGAGACCTAACACTGACACTGAGGTAGAGAGACCTAACCCTGTCACTGAGATAGAGAGACCTAACAGTGACACTGAGATAGAAAGACCTAACCCTGACACTGAGATAGAGAGACCTAACCCTGACACTGAGATATATACCTAACACTGACACTGATATACAGATCTAACCCTGACACTGATATAGAGACCTAACCCTGACACTGAGATAGAGATACCTAACCCTGACACTGAGATAGAGAGACCTAGCACTGACACTGATTAAGAGAGACCTAACACTGACACTGAGATAGAAAGACCTAACCTTGACACTGAGATAGAGACCTAACACTGACACTGAGATAGAGACCTAACACTGACACTGAGATAGATACCTAACCTTGACACCGAGATAGAGACCTAACACTGAGATAGAGAGACCTAACACTGACACTGAAACTGAGATAGATATACCTAACCCTGACATTGAGATAAAGACCTAACACTGACACTGAGATAGAGACCTAACACTGACACTGAGATAGAGAAACCTAACCCTGACACTGATATATAAAGACCTAACACTGACACTGAGATAGAGACCTAACACTGACACTGACACTGAGATAGAGAGACCTAACACTGACACTGACATAGAGATCCCTAACCCTGACACTGAGATAGAGAGACCTAACCCTGACACTGAGATAGAGAGACCTAACCCTGACAATGAGATAGAGAGACCTAACACTGACACTGTGATAGTGAGACCTAACCCTGACACTGAGATAGACCTAACCCTGACACAGAGATAGAGACCTAACCCTGACACTGAGATAGAGAGATCTAACCCTGACACTGACATAGAGAGACCTAACCTTGACACTGCGATAGAGAGACCTAACACTGACACTGAGATAGAGAGACCTAAACCTGACACTGAGGTAGAGAGACCTAGCACTGACACTGAGATAGAGATACCTAACACTGACACTGAGATAGAGAGACCTAACCTTGACACTGAGATAGAGAGACCTAACACTGACACTGACACTGAGATAGAGACCTAACACTGACACTGACACTGAGATAGAGATACCTAACCCTGACACTGAGATAGAGACCTAACCCTGACACTGAGATAGAGAGACCTAACACTGACACTGACATAGAGATCCCTAACCCTGACACTGAGATAGAGAGACCTAACCCTGACATTGAGATAGAGACCTAACCCTGACACTGAGATAGAGACCTAACATTGACACTGAGATAGAGATACCTAACCCTGATACTGAGTTAGAGACCTAACCTTGACACTGAGATAGAGAGACCTAACACTGACACTGAGATAGAGAGACATAACCCTGACACTGAGATAGAAAGACCTAGCACTGACACTGAGATAGAGATACCTAACACTGAGATAGAGAGACCTAACCTTGACACTGAGATAGAGAAACCTAACACTGACACTGACACTGAGATAGAGACCTAACACTGACACTGACACTGAGATAGAGAGACCTAACCCTGACACTGAGATAGAGACCTAACCCTGACACTGAGGTAAAGAGACCTAGCACTGACACTGAGATAGAGATACCTAAGACTGACACTGAGATAGAGAGACCTAACCTTGACACTGAGATAGAGAGACCTAACACTGACACTGACACTGAGATAGAGACCTAACACTGACACTGAAACTGAGATAGAGATACCTAACCCTGACACTGAGATAAAGACCTAACACTGACACTGAAACTGAGATAGAGAGACCTAACCCTGACACTGAGATAGAGACCTAACCCTGACACTGAGGTAGAGAGACCTAGCACTGACACTGAGATAGAGAGACCTAACCTTGACACTGAGATAGAGAGACCTAACACTGACACTGACACTGAGATAGAGACCTAATACTGACACTGAAACTGAGATAGAGAGACCTAACCCTGACACTGAGATAAAGAAATAACACTGACAATGATATACAGATCTAACCCTGACACTGAGATAGAGAGACCTAACACTGACACTGATATAGAGAGACCTAACCCTGACACTGAGATAGAGACCTAACCCTGACACTGAGATAGAGAGACCTAACACTGACACTGAGATAGAGAGACCTAACACTGACACTGAGATAGAGAGACCTAACCCTGACACTGAGATAGAGAGACCTAACCGTGACACTGAGATAGAGAGACCTAAACCTGACACTGAGATTGAGAGTCCTAACCCTGACACTGAGATAGAGAGACCTAACACTGACACTGAGATAGTGAGACCTAACCCTGACACTGAGATATACCTAACCCTGACACTGAGATAGAGAGACCTAACCCTGACACTGAGATAGAGACCTAACCTTGACACTGAGATAGAGAGACCTAACACTGACACTGAGATAGAGAGACATAACCCTGACACTGAGATAGAGAGACCTAGCACTGACACTGAGATAGAGATACCTAACACTGACACTGACACTGAGATAGAGACCTAACACTGACACTGAAACTGAGATAGAGAGACATAACCCTGACACTGAGATAGAGACCTAACCCTGACACTGAGATAGAGAGACCTAACCTTGACACTGAGATAGAGAGACCTAACACTGACACTGAGATAGAGAGACCTAACACTGACACTGAGATAGTGAGACCTAACCCTGACACTGAGATAGACCTAACCCTGACACTGAGATAGAGACCTAACCCTGACACTGAGATAGAGACCTAACCCTGACACTGAGATAGAGAGACCTAACCCTGATACTGACATAGAGAGACCTAACCTTGACACTGAGATAGAGAGACCTAACACTGACACTGAGATAGAGAGACCTAACCCTGACACTGAAATAGAGAGACCTAGCACTGACACTGAGATAGAGATACCTACCACTGAGATAGAGAGACCTAACCTTGACACTGAGATAGAGAGACCTAACACTGACACTGACACTGAGATAGAGACCTAACACTGAAACTGACACTGAGATAGAGAGACCTAACCCTGACACTGAGATAGAGACCTAACCCTGACACTGAGGTAGAGAGACCCAGCACTGACACTGAGATAGAAATACCTAACACTGACACTGAGATGGAGAGACCTAACCTTGACACTGAGATAGAGAGACATAACACTGACACTGACACTGAGATAGAGACCTAACACTGACACTGACACTGAGATAGATATACCTAACCCTGACACTGAGATAGAGACCTAACATTGATACTGAGATAGAGAGACCTAACCCTGACACTGACATATAGAGACCTAACCCTGACACTGAGATAGATACCTAACACTGACACTGAGATAGTGAGACCTAACCCTGACACTGAGATAGACCTAACCCTGACACTGAGATAGAGACCTAACCCTGCCACTGAGATATAGAGACCTAACCCTGCCACTGACATAAAGAGACCTAACACTGACACTGACACTGTGATAGAAACCTAACACTGACACTGAAACTGAGATAGAGATACCTAACCCTGACACTGAGATAAAGACCTAACACTGACACTGAAACTGAGATAGAGAGACCTAACCCTGACACTGCGATAGAGACCTAACCCTGACACTGAGGTAGAGAGACCTAGCACTGACACTGAGATAGAGAGACCTAACCTTGACACTGAGATAGAGAGACCTAACACTGACACTGACACTGAGATAGAGACCTAATACTGACACTGAAACTGAGATAGAGAGACCTAACCCTGACACTGAGATAAAGAACTAACACTGACAATGATATACAGATCTAACCCTGACACTGAGATAGAGAGACCTAACACTGACACTGATATAGAGAGACCTAACCCTGACACTGAGATAGAGACCTAACCCTGACACTGAGATAGAGAGACCTAACACTGACACTGAGATAGAGAGACCTAACACTGACACTGAGATAGAGAGACCTAACCCTGACACTGAGATAGAGAGACCTAACCGTGACACTGAGATAGAGAGACCTAAACCTGACACTGAGATTGAGAGTCCTAACCCTGACACTGAGATAGAGAGACCTAACACTGACACTGATATAGTGAGACCTAACCCTGACACAGAGATATACCTAACCCTGACACTGAGATAGAGAGACCTAACCCTGACACTGAGATAGAGACCTAACCTTGACACTGAGATAGAGAGACCTAACACTGACACTGAGATAGAGAGACATAACCCTGACACTGAGATAGAGAGACCTAGCACTGACACTGAGATAGAGATACCTAACACTGACACTGACACTGAGATAGAGACCTAACACTGACACTGAAACTGAGATAGAGAGACATAACCCTGACACTGAGATAGAGACCTAACCCTGACACTGAGATAGAGAGACCTAACCTTGACACTGAGATATAGAGACCTAACACTGACACTGACACTGAGATAGAGACCTAACACTGACACTGAAACTGAGATAGAGAGACATAACCCTGACACTGAGATAGAGACCTAACCCTGACACTGAGATATAGAGACCTAACCCTGCCACTTACATAGAGAGACCTAACACTGACACTGAGATAGAGAGACCTAACACTGACACTGAGATAGTGAGACCTAACCCTGACACTGAGATAGACCTAACCCTGACACTGAGATAGAGACCTAACCCTGACACTGAGATAGAGACCTAACCCTGACACTGAGATAGAGAGACCTAACCCTGACACTGACATAGAGAGACCTAACCTTGACACTGAGATAGAGAGACCTAACACTGACACTGAGATAGAGAGACCTAACCCTGACACTGAAATAGAGAGACCTAGCACTGACACTGAGATAGAGATACCTAACACTGAGATAGAGAGACCTAACCTTGACACTGAGATAGAGAGACCTAACACTGACACTGACACTGAGATAGAGACCTAACACTGAAACTGACACTGAGATAGAGAGACCTAACCCTGACACTGAGATAGAGACCTAACCCTGACACTGAGGTAGAGAGACCCAGCACTGACACTGAGATAGAAATACCTAACACTGACACTGAGATGGAGAGACCTAACCTTGACACTGAGATAGAGAGACATAACACTGACACTGACACTGAGATAGAGACCTAACACTGACACTGACACTGAGATAGATATACCTAACCCTGACACTGAGATAGAGACCTAACATTGATACTGAGATAGAGAGACCTAACCCTGACACTGACATATAGAGACCTAACCCTGACACTGAGATAGATACCTAACACTGACACTGAGATAGTGAGACCTAACCCTGACACTGAGATAGACCTAACCCTGACACTGAGATAGAGACCTAACCCTGCCACTGAGATATAGAGACCTAACCCTGCCACTGACATAGAGAGACCTAACACTGACACTGAGATAGAAAGACCTAACACTGACACTGAGATAGTGAGACCTAACCCTGACACTGAGATAGACCTAACCCTGACACTGAGATAGAGACCTAACCCTGACACTGAGATAGAGACCTAACCCTGACACTGAGATAGAGAGACCTAACCCTGACACTGACATAGAGAGACCTAACCTTGACACTGAGATAGAGAGACCTAACACTGACACTGAGATAGAGAGACCTAACCCTGACACTGAAATAGAGAGACCTAGCACTGACACTAAGATAGAGATACCTAACACTGAGATAGAGAGACCTAACCTTGACACTGAGATAGAGAGACCTAACACTGACACTGACACTGAGATAGAGACCTAACACTGAAACTGACACTGAGATAGAGAGACCTAATCCTGACACTGAGATAGAGACCTAACCCTGACACTGAGGTAGAGAGACCCAGCACTGACACTGAGATAGAGAGACCTAACCCTGACACTGAGATAGAGAGACCTAACCGTGACACTGAGATAGAGAGACCTAAACCTGACACTGAGATTGAGAGTCCTAACCCTGACACTGAGATAGAGAGACCTAACACTGACACTGATATAGTGAGACCTAACCCTGACACTGAGATATACCTAACCCTGACACTGAGATAGAGAGACCTAACCCTGACACTGAGATAGAGACCTAACCTTGACACTGAGATAGAGAGACCTAACACTGACACTGAGATAGAGAGACATAACCCTGATACTGAGATAGAGAGACCTAGCACTGACACTGAGATAGAGATACCTAACACTGACACTGACACTGAGATAGAGACCTAACACTGACACTGAAACTGAGATAGAGAGACATAACCCTGACACTGAGATAGAGACCTAACCCTGACACTGAGATAGAGAGACCTAACCTTGACACTGAGATATAGAGACCTAACACTGACACTGACACTGAGATAGAGACCTAACACTGACACTGAAACTGAGATAGAGAGACATAACCCTGACACTGAGATAGAGACCTAACCCTGACACTGAGATATAGAGACCTAACCCTGCCACTTACATAGAGAGACCTAACACTGACACTGAGATAGAGAGACCTAACACTGACACTGAGATAGTGAGACCTAACCCTGACACTGAGATAGACCTAACCCTGACACTGAGATAGAGACCTAACCCTGACACTGAGATAGAGACCTAACCCTGACACTGAGATAGAGAGACCTAACCCTGACACTGACATAGAGAGACCTAACCTTGACACTGAGATAGAGAGACCTAACACTGACACTGAGATAGAGAGACCTAACCCTGACACTGAAATAGAGAGACCTAGCACTGACACTGAGATAGAGATACCTAACACTGAGATAGAGAGACCTAACCTTGACACTGAGATAGAGAGACCTAACACTGACACTGACACTGAGATAGAGACCTAACACTGAAACTGACACTGAGATAGAGAGACCTAACCCTGACACTGAGATAGAGACCTAACCCTGACACTGAGGTAGAGAGACCCAGCACTGACACTGAGATAGAAATACCTAACACTGACACTGAGATGGAGAGACCTAACCTTGACACTGAGATAGAGAGACATAACACTGACACTGACACTGAGATAGAGACCTAACACTGACACTGACACTGAGATAGATATACCTAACCCTGACACTGAGATAGAGACCTAACATTGATACTGAGATAGAGAGACCTAACCCTGACACTGACATATAGAGACCTAACCCTGACACTGAGATAGATACCTAACACTGACACTGAGATAGTGAGACCTAACCCTGACACTGAGATAGACCTAACCCTGACACTGAGATAGAGACCTAACCCTGCCACTGAGATATAGAGACCTAACCCTGCCACTGACATAGAGAGACCTAACACTGACACTGAGATAGAAAGACCTAACACTGACACTGAGATAGTGAGACCTAACCCTGACACTGAGATAGACCTAACCCTGACACTGAGATAGAGACCTAACCCTGACACTGAGATAGAGACCTAACCCTGACACTGAGATAGAGAGACCTAACCCTGACACTGACATAGAGAGACCTAACCTTGACACTGAGATAGAGAGACCTAACACTGACACTGAGATAGAGAGACCTAACCCTGACACTGAAATAGAGAGACCTAGCACTGACACTAAGATAGAGATACCTAACACTGAGATAGAGAGACCTAACCTTGACACTGAGATAGAGAGACCTAACACTGACACTGACACTGAGATAGAGACCTAACACTGAAACTGACACTGAGATAGAGAGACCTAATCCTGACACTGAGATAGAGACCTAACCCTGACACTGAGGTAGAGAGACCCAGCACTGACACTGAGATAGAGAGACCTAACCCTGACACTGAGATAGAGAGACCTAACCCTGACACTGACATAGAGAGACCTAACCTTGACACTGAGATAGAGAGACCTAACACTGACACTGAGATAGAGAGACCTAACCCTGACACTGAAATAGAGAGACCTAGCACTGACACTGAGATAGAGATACCTAACACTGAGATAGAGAGACCTAACCTTGACACTGAGATAGAGAGACCTAACACTGACACTGACACTGAGATAGATACCTAACACTGAAACTGACACTGAGATAGAGAGACCTAACCCTGACACTGAGATAGAGACCTAACCCTGACACTGAGGTAGAGAGACCCAGCACTGACACTGAGATAGAAATACCTAACACTGACACTGAGATGGAGAGACCTAACCTTGACACTGAGATAGAGAGACATAACACTGACACTGACACTGAGATAGAGACCTAACACTGACACTGACACTGAGATAGATATACCTAACCCTGACACTGAGATAGAGACCTAACATTGATACTGAGATAGAGAGACCTAACCCTGACACTGACATATAGAGACCTAACCCTGACACTGAGATAGATACCTAACACTGACACTGAGATAGTGAGACCTAACCCTGACACTGAGATAGACCTAACCCTGACACTGAGATAGAGACCTAACCCTGCCACTGAGATATAGAGACCTAACCCTGCCACTGACATAGAGAGACCTAACACTGACACTGAGATAGAAAGACCTAACACTGACACTGAGATAGTGAGACCTAACCCTGACACTGAGATAGACCTAACCCTGACACTGAGATAGAGACCTAACCCTGACACTGAGATAGAGACCTAACCCTGACACTGAGATAGAGAGACCTAACCCTGACACTGACATAGAGAGACCTAACCTTGACACTGAGATAGAGAGACCTAACACTGACACTGAAATAGAGAGACCTAGCACTGACACTAAGATAGAGATACCTAACACTGAGATAGAGAGACCTAACCTTGACACTGAGATAGAGAGACCTAACACTGACACTGACACTGAGATAGAGACCTAACACTGAAACTGACACTGAGATAGAGAGACCTAATCCTGACACTGAGATAGAGACCTAACCCTGACACTGAGGTAGAGAGACCCAGCACTGACACTGAGATAGAGAGACCTAACCCTGACACTGAGATAGAGAGACCTAACCGTGACACTGAGATAGAGAGACCTAAACCTGACACTGAGATTGAGAGTCCTAACCCTGACACTGAGATAGAGAGACCTAACACTGACACTGATATAGTGAGACCTAACCCTGACACTGAGATATAACTAACCCTGACACTGAGATAGAGAGACCTAACCCTGACACTGAGATAGAGACCTAACCTTGACACTGAGATAGAGAGACCTAACACTGACACTGAGATAGAGAGACATAACCCTGATACTGAGATAGAGAGACCTAGCACTGACACTGAGATAGAGATACCTAACACTGACACTGACACTGAGATAGAGACCTAACACTGACACTGAAACTGAGATAGAGAGACATAACCCTGACACTGAGATAGAGACCTAACCCTGACACTGAGATAGAGAGACCTAACCTTGACACTGAGATATAGAGACCTAACACTGACACTGACACTGAGATAGAGACCTAACACTGACACTGAAACTGAGATAGAGAGACATAACCCTGACACTGAGATAGAGACCTAACCCTGACACTGAGATATAGAGACCTAACCCTGCCACTTACATAGAGAGACCTAACACTGACACTGAGATAGAGAGACCTAACACTGACACTGAGATAGTGAGACCTAACCCTGACACTGAGATAGACCTAACCCTGACACTGAGATAGAGACCTAACCCTGACACTGAGATAGAGACCTAACCCTGACACTGAGATAGAGAGACCTAACCCTGACACTGACATAGAGAGACCTAACCTTGACACTGAGATAGAGAGACCTAACACTGACACTGAGATAGAGAGACCTAACCCTGACACTGAAATAGAGAGACCTAGCACTGACACTGAGATAGAGATACCTAACACTGAGATAGAGAGACCTAACCTTGACACTGAGATAGAGAGACCTAACACTGACACTGACACTGAGATAGAGACCTAACACTGAAACTGACACTGAGATAGAGAGACCTAACCCTGACACTGAGATAGAGACCTAACCCTGACACTGAGGTAGAGAGACCCAGCACTGACACTGAGATAGAAATACCTAACACTGACACTGAGATGGAGAGACCTAACCTTGACACTGAGATAGAGAGACATAACACTGACACTGACACTGAGATAGAGACCTAACACTGACACTGACACTGAGATAGATATACCTAACCCTGACACTGAGATAGAGACCTAACATTGATACTGAGATAGAGAGACCTAACCCTGACACTGACATATAGAGACCTAACCCTGACACTGAGATAGATACCTAACACTGACACTGAGATAGTGAGACCTAACCCTGACACTGAGATAGACCTAACCCTGACACTGAGATAGAGACCTAACCCTGCCACTGAGATATAGAGTCCTAACCCTGCCACTGACATAGAGAGACCTAACACTGACACTGAGATAGAAAGACCTAACACTGACACTGAGATAGTGAGACCTAACCCTGACACTGAGATAGACCTAACCCTGACACTGAGATAGAGACCTAACCCTGACACTGAGATAGAGACCTAACCCTGACACTGAGATAGAGAGACCTAACCCTGACACTGACATAGAGAGACCTAACCTTGACACTGAGATAGAGAGACCTAACACTGACACTGAGATAGAGAGACCTAACCCTGACACTGAAATAGAGAGACCTAGCACTGACACTAAGATAGAGATACCTAACACTGAGATAGAGAGACCTAACCTTGACACTGAGATAGAGAGACCTAACACTGACACTGACACTGAGATAGAGACCTAACACTGAAACTGACACTGAGATAGAGAGACCTAATCCTGACACTGAGATAGAGACCTAACCCTGACACTGAGGTAGAGAGACCCAGCACTGACACTGAGATAGAGAGACCTAACCCTGACACTGAGATAGAGAGACCTAACCGTGACACTGAGATAGAGAGACCTAAACCTGACACTGAGATTGAGAGTCCTAACCCTGACACTGAGATAGAGAGACCTAACACTGACACTGATATAGTGAGACCTAACCCTGACACTGAGATATACCTAACCCTGACACTGAGATAGAGAGACCTAACCCTGACACTGAGATAGAGACCTAACCTTGACACTGAGATAGAGAGACCTAACACTGACACTGAGATAGAGAGACATAACCCTGACACTGAGATAGAGAGACCTAGCACTGACACTGAGATAGAGATACCTAACACTGACACTGACACTGAGATAGAGACCTAACACTGACACTGAAACTGAGATAGAGAGACATAACCCTGACACTGAGATAGAGACCTAACCCTGACACTGAGATAGAGAGACCTAACCTTGACACTGAGATATAGAGACCTAACACTGACACTGACACTGAGATAGAGACCTAACACTGACACTGAAACTGAGATAGAGAGACATAACCCTGACACTGAGATAGAGACCTAACCCTGACACTGAGATATAGAGACCTAACCCTGCCACTTACATAGAGAGACCTAACACTGACACTGAGATAGAGAGACCTAACACTGACACTGAGATAGTGAGACCTAACCCTGACACTGAGATAGACCTAACCCTGACACTGAGATAGAGACCTAACCCTGACACTGAGATAGAGACCTAACCCTGACACTGAGATAGAGAGACCTAACCCTGACACTGACATAGAGAGACCTAACCTTGACACTGAGATAGAGAGACCTAACACTGACACTGAGATAGAGAGACCTAACCCTGACACTGAAATAGAGAGACCTAGCACTGACACTGAGATAGAGATACCTAACACTGAGATAGAGAGACCTAACCTTGACACTGAGATAGAGAGACCTAACACTGACACTGACACTGAGATAGAGACCTAACACTGAAACTGACACTGAGATAGAGAGACCTAACCCTGACACTGAGATAGAGACCTAACCCTGACACTGAGGTAGAGAGACCCAGCACTGACACTGAGATAGAAATACCTAACACTGACACTGAGATGGAGAGACCTAACCTTGACACTGAGATAGAGAGACATAACACTGACACTGACACTGAGATAGAGACCTAACACTGACACTGACACTGAGATAGATATACCTAACCCTGACACTGAGATAGAGACCTAACATTGATACTGAGATAGAGAGACCTAACCCTGACACTGACATATAGAGACCTAACCCTGACACTGAGATAGATACCTAACACTGACACTGAGATAGTGAGACCTAACCCTGACACTGAGATAGACCTAACCCTGACACTGAGATAGAGACCTAACCCTGCCACTGAGATATAGAGACCTAACCCTGCCACTGACATAGAGAGACCTAACACTGACACTGAGATAGAAAGACCTAACACTGACACTGAGATAGTGAGACCTAACCCTGACACTGAGATAGACCTAACCCTGACACTGAGATAGAGACCTAACCCTGACACTGAGATAGAGACCTAACCCTGACACTGAGATAGAGAGACCTAACCCTGACACTGACATAGAGAGACCTAACCTTGACACTGAGATAGAGAGACCTAACACTGACACTGAGATAGAGAGACCTAACCCTGACACTGAAATAGAGAGACCTAGCACTGACACTAAGATAGAGATACCTAACACTGAGATAGAGAGACCTAACCTTGACACTGAGATAGAGAGACCTAACACTGACACTGACACTGAGATAGAGACCTAACACTGAAACTGACACTGAGATAGAGAGACCTAATCCTGACACTGAGATAGAGACCTAACCCTGACACTGAGGTAGAGAGACCCAGCACTGACACTGAGATAGAAATACCTAACACTTACACTGAGATGGAGAGACCTAACCTTGACACTGAGATAGAGAGACCTAACCCTGACACTGAGATAGAGACCTAACTCTGACACTGAGGTAGAGAGACCCAGCACTGACACTGAGATAGAAATACCTAACACTGAGATAGAGAGACCTAACCTTGACACTGAGATAGAGAGACCTAACACTGACACTGACACTGAGATAGAGAGACCTAATCCTGACACTGAGATGGAGACCTAACCCTGACACTGAGGTAGAGAGACCCAGCACTGACACTGAGATAGAAATACCTAACACTGACACTGAGATGGAGAGACCTAACCTTGACACTGAGATAGAGAGACCTAACCCTGACACTGAGATAGAGACCTAACCCTGACACTGAGGTAGAGAGACCCAGCACTGACACTGAGATAGAAATACCTAACACTGACACTGAGATGGAGAGACCTAACCTTGACACTGAGATAGAGAGACCTAACACTGACACTGACACTGAGATAGAGACCTAACACTGACACTGACACTGAGATAGATATACCTAACCCTGACACTGAGATAGAGACCTAACCTTGATACTGAGATAGAGAGACCTAACCCTGACACTGACATATAGACACCTAACCCTGACACTGAGATAGATACCTAACACTGACACTGAGATAGTGAGACCTAACCCTGACACTGAGATAGACCTAACCCTGACACTGAGATAGAGACCTAACCCTGACACTGAGATAGAGACCTAACCCTGACACTGAGATAGAGAGACCTAACCCTGACACTGAGATAGAGAGACCTAAACCTGACACTGAAATAGAGACTTAACACTGACACTGATATACAGATCTAACCCTGACACTGAGATAGAGAGACCTGACACTGACACTGAGATAGAGAGACCTAACCCTGACACTGAGATAGAAAGACCTAGCACTGACAATGAGATAGAGATACCTAACACTGAGATAGAGAGACCTAACCTTGACACTGATATAGAGAGACCTAACACTGACACTGACACTGAGATAGAGACCTAACACTGACACTGAAACTGAGATAGAGATACCTAACCCTGACACTGAGATAAAGACCTAACACTGACACTGAAACTGAGATAGAGAGACCTAACCCTGACACTGAGATAGAGACCTAACCCTGACACTGAGGTAGAGAGACCTAGCACTGACACTGAGTTAGAGAGACCTAACCTTGACACTGAGATAGAGACACCTAACACTGACACTGACACTGAGATAGATACCTAACACTGACACTGAAACTGAGATAGAGAGACCTAACCCTGACACTGAGATAAAGACCTAACACTGACACTGATATACAGATCTAACCCTGACACTGAGATAGAGAGACCTAACACTGACACTGATATAGAGAGACCTAACCCTGACACTGAGATAGAGACCTAACCCTGACACTGAGATAGAGAGACCTAGCACTGACACTGAGATAGAGAGACCTAACCCTGACACTGAAATAGAGAGACCTAGCACTGACACTGAGATAGAGATACCTAACACTGAGATAGAGAGACCTAACCTTGACACTGAGATAGAGAGACCTAACACTGACACTGACACTGAGATAGAGACCTAACACTGAAACTGACACTGAGATAGAGAGACCTAACCCTGACACTGAGATAGAGACCTAACCCTGACACTGAGGTAGAGAGACCCAGCACTGACACTGAGATAGAAATACCTAACACTGACTCTGAGATGGAGAGACCTAACCTTGACACTGAGATAGAGAGACCTAACACTGACACTGACACTGAGATAGAGACCTAACACTGACACTGACACTGAGATAGATATACCTAACCCTGACACTGAGATAGAGACCTAACCTTGATACTGAGATAGAGAGACCTAACCCTGACACTGACATATAGAGACCTAACCCTGACACTGAGATAGAGACCTAACCTTGACACTGAGATAGAGAGACCTAACACTGACACTGACACTGAGATAGAGACCTAACACTGAAACTGACACTGAGATAGAGAGACCTAACCCTGACACTGAGATAGAGACCTAACCCTGACACTGAGGTAGAGAGACCCAGCACTGACACTGAGATAGAAATACCTAACACTGACACTGAGATGGAGAGACCTAACCTTGACACTGAGATAGAGAGACCTAACACTGACACTGACACTGAGATAGAGACCTAACACTGACACTGCCACTGAGATAGATATACCTAACCCTGACACTGAGATAGAGACCTAACCTTGATACTGAGATAGAGAGACCTAACCCTGACACTGACATATAGAGACCTAACCCTGACACTGAGATAGATACCTAACACTGACACTGAGATAGTGAGACCTAACCCTGACACTGAGATAGACCTAACCCTGACACTGAGATAGAGACCTAAACCTGACACTGAGATAGAGACCTAACCCTGACACTGAGATAGAGAGACCTAACCCTGACACTGAGATAGAGAGACCTAACCCTGACACTGAAATAGAGACCTAACACTGACACTGATATACAGATCTAACCCTGACACTGAGATAGAGAGACCTGACACTGCCACTGAGATAGAGAGACCTAACCCTGACACTGAGATAGAAAGACCTAGCACTGACACTGAGATAGAGATACCTAACACTGAGCTAGAGAGACCTAACCTTGACACTGATATAGAGAGACCTAACACTGACACTGACACTGAGATAGAGACCTAACACTGACACTGAAACTGAGATAGAGATACCTAACCCTGACACTGAGATAAAGACCTAACACTGACACTGAAACTGAGATAGAGAGACCTAACCCTGACACTGAGATAGAGACCTAACCCTGACACTGAGATAGAGACCTAACCCTGACACTGAGATAGAGAGACCTAACCCTGACACTGAGATAGAGAGACCTAAACCTGACACTGAAATAGAGACCTAACACTGACACTGATATACAGATCTAACCCTGACACTGAGATAGAGAGACCTGACACTGACACTGAGATAGAGAGACCTAACCCTGACACTGAGATAGAAAGACCTAGCACTGACAATGAGATAGAGATACCTAACACTGAGATAGAGAGACCTAACCTTGACACTGATATAGAGAGACCTAACACTGACACTGACACTGAGATAGAGACCTAACACTGACACTGAAACTGAGATAGAGATACCTAACCCTGACACTGAGATAAAGACCTAACACTGACACTGAAACTGAGATAGAGAGACCTAACCCTGACACTGAGATAGAGACCTAACCCTGACACTGAGGTAGAGAGACCTAGCACTGACACTGAGTTAGAGAGACCTAACCTTGACACTGAGATAGAGACACCTAACACTGACACTGACACTGAGATAGATACCTAACACTGACACTGAAACTGAGATAGAGAGACCTAACCCTGACACTGAGATAAAGACCTAACACTGACACTGATATACAGATCTAACCCTGACACTGAGATAGAGAGACCTAACACTGACACTGATATAGAGAGACCTAACCCTGACACTGAGATAGAGACCTAACCCTGACACTGAGATAGAGAGACCTAGCACTGACACTGAGATAGAGAGACCTAACCCTGACACTGAAATAGAGAGACCTAGCACTGACACTGAGATAGAGATACCTAACACTGAGATAGAGAGACCTAACCTTGACACTGAGATAGAGAGACCTAACACTGACACTGACACTGAGATAGAGACCTAACACTGAAACTGACACTGAGATAGAGAGACCTAACCCTGACACTGAGATAGAGACCTAACCCTGACACTGAGGTAGAGAGACCCAGCACTGACACTGAGATTGAAATACCTAACACTGACTCTGAGATGGAGAGACCTAACCTTGACACTGAGATAGAGAGACCTAACACTGACACTGACACTGAGATAGAGACCTAACACTGACACTGACACTGAGATAGATATACCTAACCCTGACACTGAGATAGAGACCTAACCTTGATACTGAGATAGAGAGACCTAACCCTGACACTGACATATAGAGACCTAACCCTGACACTGAGATAGAGACCTAACCTTGACACTGAGATAGAGAGACCTAACACTGACACTGACACTGAGATAGAGACCTAACACTGAAACTGACACTGAGATAGAGAGACCTAACCCTGACACTGAGATAGAGACCTAACCCTGACACTGAGGTAGAGAGACCCAGCACTGACACTGAGATAGAAATACCTAACACTGACACTGAGATGGAGAGACCTAACCTTGACACTGAGATAGAGAGACCTAACACTGACACTGACACTGAGATAGAGACCTAACACTGACACTGCCACTGAGATAGATATACCTAACCCTGACACTGAGATAGAGACCTAACCTTGATACTGAGATAGAGAGACCTAACCCTGACACTGAAATATAGAGACCTAACCCTGACACTGAGATAGATACCTAACACTGACACTGAGATAGTGAGACCTAACCCTGACACTGAGATAGACCTAACCCTGACACTGAGATAGAGACCTAAACCTGACACTGAGATAGAGACCTAACCCTGACACTGAGATAGAGAGACCTAACCCTGACACTGAGATAGAGAGACCTAACCCTGACACTGAAATAGAGACCTAACACTGACACTGATATACAGATCTAACCCTGACACTGAGATAGAGAGACCTGACACTGCCACTGAGATAGAGAGACCTAACCCTGACACTGAGATAGAAAGACCTAGCACTGACACTGAGATAGAGATACCTAACACTGAGCTAAAGAGACCTAACCTTGACACTGATATAGAGAGACCTAACACTGACACTGACACTGAGATAGAGACCTAACACTGACACTGAAACTGAGATAGAGATACCTAACCCTGACACTGAGATAAAGACCTAACACTGACACTGAAACTGAGATAGAGAGACCTAACCCTGACACTGAGATAGAGACCTAACCCTGACACTGAGGTAGAGAGACCTAGCACTGACACTGAGTTAGAGAGACCTAACCTTGACACTGAGATAGAGAAACCTAACACTGACACTGACACTGAGATAGAGACCTAACACTGACACTGAAACTGAGATAGAGAGACCTAACCCTGACACTGAGATAAAGACCTAACACTGACACTGATATACAGATCTAACCCTGACACTGAGATAGAGAGACCTAACACTGACACTGATATAGAGAGACCTAACCCTGACACTGAGATAGAGACCTAACCCTGACACTGAGATAGAGAGACCTAACACTGACACTGAGATAGAGAGACCTAACACTGACACTGAGATAGAGAGACCTAACCCTGACACTGAGATAGAGAGACCTAACCGTGACACTGAGATAGAGAGACCTAAACCTGACACTGGGATTGAGAGTCCTAACCCTGACACTGAGATAGAGAGACCTAACACTGACACTGAGATAGTGAGAACTAACCCTGACACTGAGATAGACCTAACCCTGACACTGAGATAGAGACCTAACCCTGACACTGAGATAGATACCTAACCCTGACACTGAGATAGAGAGACCAAACCCTGACAGTGAGATAGAGATACCTAACCCTGACACTGAGATAGAGAGACCTAACCCTGACACTGAGATAGAGACATAACCTTGACACTGAGATAGAGAGACCTAACACTGACACTGAGATAGAGAGACATAACCCTGACACTGAGATAGAGAGACCTAGCACTGACACTGAGATAGAGATACCTAACACTGACACTGACACTGAGATAGAGACCTAACACTGACACTGAAACTGAGATAGAGAGACATAACCCTGACACTGAGATAGAGACCTAATCCTGACACTGAGATAGAGAGACCTAACCTTGACACTGAGATAGAGAGACCTAACACTGACACTGACACTGAGATAGAGACCTAACACTGACACTGAAACTGAGATAGAGAGACATAACCCTGACACTGAGATAGAGACCTAACCCTGACACTGAGGTAGAGAGACCTAACCCTGCCACTGACATAGAGAGACCTAACACTGACACTGAGATAGAGAGACCTAACACTGACACTGAGATAGTGAGACCTAACCCTGACACTGAGATAGACCTAACCCTGACACTGAGATAGACCTAACCCTGACACTGAGATAGAGACCTAACCCTGACACTGAGATAGAGACCTAACCCTGACACTGAGATAGAGAGACCTAACCCTGACACTGAGATAGAGAGACCTAAACCTGACACTGAAATAGAGACCTAACACTGACACTGATATACAGATCTAACCCTGACACTGAGATAGAGAGACCTGACACTGACACTGAGATAGCGAGACCTAACCCTGACACTGAGATAGAAAGACCTAGCACTGACAATGAGATAGAGATACCTAACACTGAGATAGAGAGACCTAACCTTGACACTGATATAGAGAGACCTAACACTGACACTGACACTGAGATAGAGACCTAACACTGACACTGAAACTGAGATAGAGATACCTAACCCTGACACTGAGATAAAGACCTAACACTGACACTGAAACTGAGATAGAGAGACCTAACCCTGACACTGAGATAGAGACCTAACCCTGACACTGAGGTAGAGAGACCTAGCACTGACACTGAGTTAGAGAGACCTAACCTTGACACTGAGATAGAGACACCTAACACTGACACTGACACTGAGATAGATACCTAACACTGACACTGAAACTGAGATAGAGAGACCTAACCCTGACACTGAGATAAAGACCTAACACTGACACTGATATACAGATCTAACCCTGACACTGAGATAGAGAGACCTAACACTGACACTGATATAGAGAGACCTAACCCTGACACTGAGATAGAGACCTAACCCTGACACTGAGATAGAGAGACCTAGCACTGACACTGAGATAGAGAGACCTAACCCTGACACTGAAATAGAGAGACCTAGCACTGACACTGAGATAGAGATACCTAACACTGAGATAGAGAGACCTAACCTTGACACTGAGATAGAGAGACCTAACACTGACACTGACACTGAGATAGAGACCTAACACTGAAACTGACACTGAGATAGAGAGACCTAACCCTGACACTGAGATAGAGACCTAACCCTGACACTGAGGTAGAGAGACCCAGCACTGACACTGAGATAGAAATACCTAACACTGACTCTGAGATGGAGAGACCTAACCTTGACACTGAGATAGAGAGACCTAACACTGACACTGACACTGAGATAGAGACCTAACACTGACACTGACACTGAGATAGATATACCTAACCCTGACACTGAGATAGAGACCTAACCTTGATACTGAGATAGAGAGACCTAACCCTGACACTGACATATAGAGACCTAACCCTGACACTGAGATAGAGACCTAACCTTGACACTGAGATAGAGAGACCTAACACTGACACTGACACTGAGATAGAGACCTAACACTGAAACTGACACTGAGATAGAGAGACCTAACCCTGACACTGAGATAGAGACCTAACCCTGACACTGAGGTAGAGAGACCCAGCACTGACACTGAGATAGAAATACCTAACACTGACACTGAGATGGAGAGACCTAACCTTGACACTGAGATAGAGAGACCTAACACTGACACTGACACTGAGATAGAGACCTAACACTGACACTGCCACTGAGATAGATATACCTAACCCTGACACTGAGATAGAGACCTAACCTTGATACTGAGATAGAGAGACCTAACCCTGACACTGACATATAGAGACCTAACCCTGACACTGAGATAGATACCTAACACTGACACTGAGATAGTGAGACCTAACCCTGACACTGAGATAGACCTAACCCTGACACTGAGATAGAGACCTAAACCTGACACTGAGATAGAGACCTAACCCTGACACTGAGATAGAGAGACCTAACCCTGACACTGAGATAGAGAGACCTAACCCTGACACTGAAATAGAGACCTAACACTGACACTGATATACAGATCTAACCCTGACACTGAGATAGAGAGACCTGACACTGCCACTGAGATAGAGAGACCTAACCCTGACACTGAGATAGAAAGACCTAGCACTGACACTGAGATAGAGATACCTAACACTGAGCTAGAGAGACCTAACCTTGACACTGATATAGAGAGACCTAACACTGACACTGACACTGAGATAGAGACCTAACACTGACACTGAAACTGAGATAGAGATACCTAACCCTGACACTGAGATAAAGACCTAACACTGACACTGAAACTGAGATAGAGAGACCTAACCCTGACACTGAGATAGAGACCTAACCCTGACACTGAGGTAGAGAGACCTAGCACTGACACTGAGTTAGAGAGACCTAACCTTGACACTGAGATAGAGAAACCTAACACTGACACTGACACTGAGATAGAGACCTAACACTGACACTGAAACTGAGATAGAGAGACCTAACCCTGACACTGAGATAAAGACCTAACACTGACACTGATATACAGATCTAACCCTGACACTGAGATAGAGAGACCTAACACTGACACTGATATAGAGAGACCTAACCCTGACACTGAGATAGAGACCTAACCCTGACACTGAGATAGAGAGACCTAACACTGACACTGAGATAGAGAGACCTAACACTGACACTGAGATAGAGAGACCTAACCCTGACACTGAGATAGAGAGACCTAACCGTGACACTGAGATAGAGAGACCTAAACCTGACACTGGGATTGAGAGTCCTAACCCTGACACTGAGATAGAGAGACCTAACACTGACACTGAGATAGTGAGAACTAACCCTGACACTGAGATAGACCTAACCCTGACACTGAGATAGAGACCTAACCCTGACACTGAGATAGATACCTAACCCTGACACTGAGATAGAGAGACCAAACCCTGACAGTGAGATAGAGAGACCTAACCCTGACACTGAGATAGAGAGACCTAACCCTGACACTGAGATAGAGACATAACCTTGACACTGAGATAGAGAGACCTAATACTGACACTGAGATAGAGAGACATAACCCTGACACTGAGATAGAGAGACCTAGCACTGACACTGAGATAGAGATACCTAACACTGACACTGACACTGAGATAGAGACCTAACACTGACACTGAAACTGAGATAGAGAGACATAACCCTGACACTGAGATAGAGACCTAATCCTGACACTGAGATAGAGAGACCTAACCTTGACACTGAGATAGAGAGACCTAACACTGACACTGACACTGAGATAGAGACCTAACACTGACACTGAAACTGAGATAGAGAGACATAACCCTGACACTGAGATAGAGACCTAACCCTGACACTGAGGTAGAGAGACCTAACCCTGCCACTGACATAGAGAGACCTAACACTGACACTGAGATAGAGAGACCTAACACTGACACTGAGATAGTGAGACCTAACCCTGACACTGAGATAGACCTAACCCTGACACTGAGATAGACCTAACCCTGACACTGAGATAGAGACCTAACCCTGACACTGAGATAGAGAGACCTAACCCTGACACTGACATAGAGAGACCTAACCTTGACACTGAGAGAGAGAGACCTAACACTGACACTGAGATAGAGAGACCTAACCCTGACACTGAAATAGAGAGACCTAGCACTGACACTGAGATAGAGATACCTAACACTGAGATAGAGAGACCTAACCTTGACACTGAGATAGGGAGACCTAACACTGACACTGACACTGAGATAGAGACCTAACACTGACACTGACACTGAGATAGAGAGACCTAACCCTGACACTGAGATAGAGACCTAACCCTGACACTGAGGTAGAGAGACCCAGCACTGACACTGAGATAGAAATACCTAACACTGACACTGAGATGGAGAGACCTAACCTTGACACTGAGATAGAGAGACCTAACACTGACACTGAGATAGAGACCTAACACTGACACTGACACTGAGATAGAGATACCTAACCCTGACACTGAGATAGAGACCTAACCCTGACACTGAGATAGAGAGACCTAACCCTGACACTGACATAGAGAGACCTAACCCTGACACTGAGATAGAGAGACCTAACACTGACACTGAGATAGTGAGACCTAACCCTGACACTGAGATAGACCTAACCCTGACACTGAGATAGAGACCTAACCCTGACACTGAGATAGAGAGACCTAACCCTGACACTGAGATAGAGAGACCTAACCCTGACACTGAAATAGAGACCTAACACTGACACTGATATACAGATCTAACCCTGACACTGAGATAGAGAGACCTGACACTGACACTAAGATAGAGAGACCTAACCCTGACACTGAGATAGAGACGTAACCCTGACACTGAGATAGAGAGACCTAATCCTGACAATGAGATAGAGACCTAACACTGACACTGATATACAGATCTAACCCTGACACTGATATAGAGAGACCTAACACTGACACTGAGATAGAGACCTAACCCTGACACTGAGATAGAGATACCTAACCCTGACACTGAGATAGAGAGACCTAGCAGTGACACTGAGATAGAGAGACCTAACCCTGACACTGAGATAGAGAGACCTAACACTGACACTGAGATAGAGACCTAACCCTGACACTGAGATAGAGAAACCTAACCCTGACACTGACATAGAGAGACCTAACCCTGACACTGAGATAGAGAGACCTAACACTGACACTGAGATAGTGAGACCTAACCCTGACACTGAGATAGAGACCTAACCCTGACACTGAGGTAGAGAGACCCAGCACTGACACTGAGATAGAAATACCTAACACTGACACTGAGATGGAGAGACCTAACCTTGACACTGAGATAGAGAGACCTAACACTGACACTGAGATAGAGACCTAACACTGACACTGACACTGAGATAGAGATACCTAACCCTGACACTGAGATAGAGACCTAACCCTGACACTGAGATAGAGAGACCTAACCCTGACACTGACATAGAGAGACCTAACCCTGACACTGAGATAGAGAGACCTAACACTGACACTGAGATAGTGAGACCTAACCCTGACACTGATATAGACCTAACCCTGACACTGAGATAGAGACCTAACTCTGACACTGAGATAGAGAGACCTAACCCTGACACTGAGATAGAGAGACCTAACCCTGACACTGAAATAGAGACCTAACACTGACACTGATATACAGATCTAACCCTGACACTGAGATAGAGAGACCTGACACTGACACTAAGATAGAGAGACCTAACCCTGACACTGAGATAGAGACGTAACCCTGACACTGAGATAGAGAGACCTAACCCTGACAATGAGATAGAGACCTAACACTGACACTGATATACAGATCTAACCCTGACACTGATATAGAGAGACCTAACACTGACACTGAGATAGAGACCTAACCCTGACACTGAGATAGAGATACCTAACCCTGACACTGAGATAGAGAGACCTAGCACTGACACTGAGATAGAGAGACCTAACCCTGACACTGAGATAGAGAGACCTAACACTGACACTGAGATAGAAAGACCTAACCTTGACACTGAGATAGAGACCTAACACTGACACTGAGATATAGACATAACACTGACACTGAGATAGAGACCTAACCTTGACACTGATATAGAGACCTAACACTGACACTGAGATAGAGAGACCTAACACTGACACTGAAACTGAGATAGAGATACCTAACCCTAACCCTGACACTGAGATAAAGACCTAACACTGACACTGAGATAGAGACCTAACACTGACACTGAGATATAGAAACCTAACCCTGACACTGATTTAGACACCTAACACTGACACTGAGATAGAGACCTAACCCTGAGACTGAGTTAGAGACCTAACCTTGACACTGAGATAGAGAGACCTAACACTGACACTGAGATAGAGAGACATAACCCTGACACTGAGATAGAGATACCTACCACTGACACTGAGATAGAGATACCTAACACTGACACTGAGATAGAGACCTAACATAGACACTTAGATAGAGAGACCTAACATTGACACTGACACTTAGATAGAGACATAACACTGACACTGACACTGAGATAGAGAGACCTAACCCTGACACTGAGATAGAGACCTAACCCTGACACTGAGGTAGAGAGACCTAGCACTGACACTGAGGTAGAGAGACCTAACCTTGACACTGAGATAGAGACCTAACCCTGACACTGAGATAGAGACCTAACACTGACACTGACACTGAGATAGAGATACATAACCTTGACACTGAGATAGAGAGACCTAACACTGACACTGAGATAGAGAGACATAACCCTGACACTGAGATAGAGAGACCTAGCACTGACACTGAGATAGAGATACCTAACACTGACACTGACACTGAGATAGAGACCTAACACTGACACTGAAACTGAGATAGAGAGACATAACCCTGACACTGAGATAGAGACCTAATCCTGACACTGAGATAGAGAGACCTAACCTTGACACTGAGATAGAGAGACCTAACACTGACACTGACACTGAGATAGAGACCTAACACTGACACTGAAACTGAGATAGAGAGACATAACCCTGACACTGAGATAGAGACCTAACCCTGACACTGAGGTAGAGAGACCTAACCCTGCCACTGACATAGAGAGACCTAACACTGACACTGAGATAGAGACCTAACCCTGACACTGAGATAGAGAGACCTAACCCTGACACTGACATAGAGAGACCTAACCTTGACACTGAGAGAGAGAGACCTAACACTGACACTGAGATAGAGAGACCTAACCCTGACACTGAAATAGAGAGACCTAGCACTGACACTGAGATAGAGATACCTAACACTGAGATAGAGAGACCTAACCTTGACACTGAGATAGGGAGACCTAACACTGACACTGACACTGAGATAGAGACCTAACACTGACACTGACACTGAGATAGAGAGACCTAACCCTGACACTGAGATAGAGACCTAACCCTGACACTGAGGTAGAGAGACCCAGCACTGACACTGAGATAGAAATACCTAACACTGACACTGAGATGGAGAGACCTAACCTTGACACTGAGATAGAGAGACCTAACACTGACACTGAGATAGAGACCTAACACTGACACTGACACTGAGATAGAGATACCTAACCCTGACACTGAGATAGAGACCTAACCCTGACACTGAGATAGAGAGACCTAACCCTGACACTGACATAGAGAGACCTAACCCTGACACTGAGATAGAGAGACCTAACACTGACACTGAGATAGTGAGACCTAACCCTGACACTGAGATAGACCTAACCCTGACACTGAGATAGAGACCTAACCCTGACACTGAGATAGAGAGACCTAACCCTGACACTGAGATAGAGAGACCTAACCCTGACACTGAAATAGAGACCTAACACTGACACTGATATACAGATCTAACCCTGACACTGAGATAGAGAGACCTGACACTGACACTAAGATAGAGAGACCTAACCCTGACACTGAGATAGAGACGTAACCCTGACACTGAGATAGAGAGACCTAATCCTGACAATGAGATAGAGACCTAACACTGACACTGATATACAGATCTAACCCTGACACTGATATAGAGAGACCTAACACTGACACTGAGATAGAGACCTAACCCTGACACTGAGATAGAGATACCTAACCCTGACACTGAGATAGAGAGACCTAGCAGTGACACTGAGATAGAGAGACCTAACCCTGACACTGAGATAGAGAGACCTAACACTGACACTGAGATAGAGACCTAACCCTGACACTGAGATAGAGAAACCTAACCCTGACACTGACATAGAGAGACCTAACCCTGACACTGAGATAGAGAGACCTAACACTGACACTGAGATAGTGAGACCTAACCCTGACACTGAGATAGAGACCTAACCCTGACACTGAGGTAGAGAGACCCAGCACTGACACTGAGATAGAAATACCTAACACTGACACTGAGATGGAGAGACCTAACCTTGACACTGAGATAGAGAGACCTAACACTGACACTGAGATAGAGACCTAACACTGACACTGACACTGAGATAGAGATACCTAACCCTGACACTGAGATAGAGACCTAACCCTGACACTGAGATAGAGAGACCTAACCCTGACACTGACATAGAGAGACCTAACCCTGACACTGAGATAGAGAGACCTAACACTGACACTGAGATAGTGAGACCTAACCCTGACACTGATATAGACCTAACCCTGACACTGAGATAGAGACCTAACTCTGACACTGAGATAGAGAGACCTAACCCTGACACTGAGATAGAGAGACCTAACCCTGACACTGAAATAGAGACCTAACACTGACACTGATATACAGATCTAACCCTGACACTGAGATAGAGAGACCTGACACTGACACTAAGATAGAGAGACCTAACCCTGACACTGAGATAGAGACGTAACCCTGACACTGAGATAGAGAGACCTAACCCTGACAATGAGATAGAGACCTAACACTGACACTGATATACAGATCTAACCCTGACACTGATATAGAGAGACCTAACACTGACACTGAGATAGAGACCTAACCCTGACACTGAGATAGAGATACCTAACCCTGACACTGAGATAGAGAGACCTAGCACTGACACTGAGATAGAGAGACCTAACCCTGACACTGAGATAGAGAGACCTAACACTGACACTGAGATAGAAAGACCTAACCTTGACACTGAGATAGAGACCTAACACTGACACTGAGATATAGACATAACACTGACACTGAGATAGAGACCTAACCTTGACACTGATATAGAGACCTAACACTGACACTGAGATAGAGAGACCTAACACTGACACTGAAACTGAGATAGAGATACCTAACCCTAACCCTGACACTGAGATAAAGACCTAACACTGACACTGAGATAGAGACCTAACACTGACACTGAGATATAGAAACCTAACCCTGACACTGATTTAGACACCTAACACTGACACTGAGATAGAGACCTAACACTGAGACTGAGTTAGAGACCTAACCTTGACACTGAGATAGAGAGACCTAACACTGACACTGAGATAGAGAGACATAACCCTGACACTGAGATAGAGATACCTACCACTGACACTGAGATAGAGATACCTAACACTGACACTGAGATAGAGACCTAACATAGACACTTAGATAGAGAGACCTAACATTGACACTGACACTTAGATAGAGACATAACACTGACACTGACACTGAGATAGAGAGACCTAACCCTGACACTGAGATAGAGACCTAACCCTGACACTGAGGTAGAGAGACCTAGCACTGACACTGAGGTAGAGAGACCTAACCTTGACACTGAGATAGAGACCTAACCCTGACACTGAGATAGAGACCTAACACTGACACTGACACTGAGATAGAGATACATAACCTTGACACTGAGATAGAGAGACCTAACACTGACACTGAGATAGAGAGACATAACCCTGACACTGAGATAGAGAGACCTAGCACTGACACTGAGATAGAGATACCTAACACTGACACTGACACTGAGATAGAGACCTAACACTGACACTGAAACTGAGATAGAGAGACATAACCCTGACACTGAGATAGAGACCTAATCCTGACACTGAGATAGAGAGACCTAACCTTGACACTGAGATAGAGAGACCTAACACTGACACTGACACTGAGATAGAGACCTAACACTGACACTGAAACTGAGATAGAGAGACATAACCCTGACACTGAGATAGAGACCTAACCCTGACACTGAGGTAGAGAGACCTAACCCTGCCACTGACATAGAGAGACCTAACACTGACACTGAGATAGAGAGACCTAACACTGACACTGAGATAGTGAGACCTAACCCTGACACTGAGATAGACCTAACCCTGACACTGAGATAGACCTAACCCTGACACTGAGATAGAGACCTAACCCTGACACTGAGATAGAGAGACCTAACCCTGACACTGACATAGAGAGACCTAACCTTGACACTGAGAGAGAGAGACCTAACACTGACACTGAGATAGAGAGACCTAACCCTGACACTGAAATAGAGAGACCTAGCACTGACACTGAGATAGAGATACCTAACACTGAGATAGAGAGACCTAACCTTGACACTGAGATAGGGAGACCTAACACTGACACTGACACTGAGATAGAGACCTAACACTGACACTGACACTGAGATAGAGAGACCTAACCCTGACACTGAGATAGAGACCTAACCCTGACACTGAGGTAGAGAGACCCAGCACTGACACTGAGATAGAAATACCTAACACTGACACTGAGATGGAGAGACCTAACCTTGACACTGAGATAGAGAGACCTAACACTGACACTGAGATAGAGACCTAACACTGACACTGACACTGAGATAGAGATACCTAACCCTGACACTGAGATAGAGACCTAATCCTGACACTGAGATAGAGAGACCTAACCCTGACACTGACATAGAGAGACCTAACCCTGACACTGAGATAGAGAGACCTAACACTGACACTGAGATAGTGAGACCTAACCCTGACACTGAGATAGACCTAACCCTGACACTGAGATAGAGACCTAACCCTGACACTGAGATAGAGAGACCTAACCCTGACACTGAGATAGAGAGACCTAACCCTGACACTGAAATAGAGACCTAACACTGACACTGATATACAGATCTAACCCTGACACTGAGATAGAGAGACCTGACACTGACACTAAGATAGAGAGACCTAACCCTGACACTGAGATAGAGACGTAACCCTGACACTGAGATAGAGAGACCTAATCCTGACAATGAGATAGAGACCTAACACTGACACTGATATACAGATCTAACCCTGACACTGATATAGAGAGACCTAACACTGACACTGAGATAGAGACCTAACCCTGACACTGAGATAGAGATACCTAACCCTGACACTGAGATAGAGAGACCTAGCAGTGACACTGAGATAGAGAGACCTAACCCTGACACTGAGATAGAGAGACCTAACACTGACACTGAGATAGAGACCTAACCCTGACACTGAGATAGAGAAACCTAACCCTGACACTGACATAGAGAGACCTAACCCTGACACTGAGATAGAGAGACCTAACACTGACACTGAGATAGTGAGACCTAACCCTGACACTGAGATAGAGACCTAACCCTGACACTGAGGTAGAGAGACCCAGCACTGACACTGAGATAGAAATACCTAACACTGACACTGAGATGGAGAGACCTAACCTTGACACTGAGATAGAGAGACCTAACACTGACACTGAGATAGAGACCTAACACTGACACTGACACTGAGATAGAGATACCTAACCCTGACACTGAGATAGAGACCTAACCCTGACACTGAGATAGAGAGACCTAACCCTGACACTGACATAGAGAGACCTAACCCTGACACTGAGATAGAGAGACCTAACACTGACACTGAGATAGTGAGACCTAACCCTGACACTGATATAGACCTAACCCTGACACTGAGATAGAGACCTAACTCTGACACTGAGATAGAGAGACCTAACCCTGACACTGAGATAGAGAGACCTAACCCTGACACTGAAATAGAGACCTAACACTGACACTGATATACAGATCTAACCCTGACACTGAGATAGAGAGACCTGACACTGACACTAAGATAGAGAGACCTAACCCTGACACTGAGATAGAGACGTAACCCTGACACTGAGATAGAGAGACCTAACCCTGACAATGAGATAGAGACCTAACACTGACACTGATATACAGATCTAACCCTGACACTGATATAGAGAGACCTAACACTGACACTGAGATAGAGACCTAACCCTGACACTGAGATAGAGATACCTAACCCTGACACTGAGATAGAGAGACCTAGCACTGACACTGAGATAGAGAGACCTAACCCTGACACTGAGATAGAGAGACCTAACACTGACACTGAGATAGAAAGACCTAACCTTGACACTGAGATAGAGACCTAACACTGACACTGAGATATAGACATAACACTGACACTGAGATAGAGACCTAACCTTGACACTGATATAGAGACCTAACACTGACACTGAGATAGAGAGACCTAACACTGACACTGAAACTGAGATAGAGATACCTAACCCTAACCCTGACACTGAGATAAAGACCTAACACTGACACTGAGATAGAGACCTAACACTGACACTGAGATATAGAAACCTAACCCTGACACTGATTTAGACACCTAACACTGACACTGAGATAGAGACCTAACCCTGAGACTGAGTTAGAGACCTAACCTTGACACTGAGATAGAGAGACCTAACACTGACACTGAGATAGAGAGACATAACCCTGACACTGAGATAGAGATACCTACCACTGACACTGAGATAGAGATACCTAACACTGACACTGAGATAGAGACCTAACATAGACACTTAGATAGAGAGACCTAACATTGACACTGACACTTAGATAGAGACATAACACTGACACTGACACTGAGATAGAGAGACCTAACCCTGACACTGAGATAGAGACCTAACCCTGACACTGAGGTAGAGAGACCTAGCACTGACACTGAGGTAGAGAGACCTAACCTTGACACTGAGATAGAGACCTAACCCTGACACTGAGATAGAGACCTAACACTGACACTGACACTGAGATAGAGATACATAACCCTGACACTGAGATAAACACCTAAAACTGACACTGAGATAGAGACCTAACACTGACACTGAGATCTAACACTGACACTGACACTGAGATAGAGAGACCTAACACTGACACTGAGATAGTGAGACCTAACCCTGACACTGAGATAGAGACCTAACACTGACACTGACACTGAGATAGAGAGACCTAACACTGACACTGAGATAGAAAGACCTAACCTTGACACTGAGATAGAGACCTAACACTGACACTGAGATATAGACATAACACTGACACTGAGATAGAGACCTAACCTTGACACTGATATAGAGACCTAACACTGACACTGAGATAGAGAGACCTAACACTGACACTGAAACTGAGATAGAGATACCTAACCCTAACCCTGACACTGAGATAAAGACCTAACACTGACACTGAGATAGAGACCTAACACTGACACTGAGATATAGAAACCTAACCCTGACACTGATTTAGACACCTAACACTGACACTGAGATAGAGACCTAACCCTGAGACTGAGTTAGAGACCTAACCTTGACACTGAGATAGAGAGACCTAACACTGACACTGAGATAGAGAGACATAACCCTGACACTGAGATAGAGATACCTACCACTGACACTGAGATAGAGATACCTAACACTGACACTGAGATAGAGACCTAACATAGACACTTAGATAGAGAGACCTAACATTGACACTGACACTTAGATAGAGACATAACACTGACACTGACACTGAGATAGAGAGACCTAACCCTGACACTGAGATAGAGACCTAACCCTGACACTGAGGTAGAGAGACCTAGCACTGACACTGAGGTAGAGAGACCTAACCTTGACACTGAGATAGAGACCTAACCCTGACACTGAGATAGAGACCTAACACTGACACTGACACTGAGATAGAGATACATAACCCTGACACTGAGATAAACACCTAAAACTGACACTGAGATAGAGACCTAACACTGACACTGAGATCTAACACTGACACTGACACTGAGATAGAGAGACCTAACACTGACACTGAGATAGTGAGACCTAACCCTGACACTGAGATAGAGACCTAACACTGACACTGACACAGAGATAGAGATAACTAACACTGACACTGACATAGAGAGCCCTAACCCTGACACTGAGATAGTGAGACCTAACCCTGACACTGAGATAGAGCCCTAACCCTGACACTGAGATAGTGAGACCGAACCCTGACACTGAGATAGAGACCTAACCCTGACACTGAGATAGAGACCTAACACTGACACTGACACTGAGATAGAGATACCTAACCCTGACACTGAGATAAACACCTAACACTGACACTGAGATAGAGACCTAACACTGACACTGAGATCTAACACTGACACTGACACTGAGATAGAGAGACCTAACACTGACACTGAGATAGTGAGACCTAAACCTGACACTGAGATAGAGACCTAACACTGACACTGACACAGAGATAGAGAGACCTAACACTGACACTGACATAGAGAGCCCTAACCCTGACACTGAGATAGTGAGACCTAACCCTGACACTGAGATAGAGACCTAACACTGACACTGAGATAGAGAAACTTAACCCTGACACTGATTTAGAGACCTAACACTGACACTGAGATAGAGACCTAACCCTGATACTGAGTTACAGACCTAACCCTGACACTGAGATAGAGAGACCTAACACTGACACTGAGATAGAGACCTAACACTGACACTGACACTGAGATAGAGAGACCTAACCCTGACACTGAGATAGAGAGACCTAACCCTGATACTGAGATAGAGAGATCTAACCCTGACACTGAGAAAGAGAGACCTAACCCAGACACTGAGATAGAGAACTAACCCTGACATTGAGATAGAGACCTAACACTGACACTGAGCTAGAGACCTAGCACTGACACTGAGATAGAGAGACCTAACCCTGACACTGACACTGAGATAGAGACCTAACACTGAGACTGAGATAGAGACCTAACCCTGACACTGAGATAGAGAGACCTAACCCTGACACTGAGATAGAGAGACCTAACACTGACACTGAGATAGAGAGACCTAACCCTGACGCAAGCACAGAGATAGAGAGACCTAACCCTGACACTGAGATAGAGACCTAACCCTGACACTGAGATAGATACCTAACCCTGACACTGAGATAGAGACCTAACCCTGACACTAAGATAGAGACCCAACCCTGACACTGAGATAGAGAACTAACCCTGACACTGAGATAGAGACCTAACACTGACACTGAGCTAGAGACCTAGCACTGACACTGAGATAGAGAGACCTAACACTGACACTGAGATGGAGAGACATAACACTGACACTGACACTGAGATAAAGACCTAACCCTGACACTGAGATAGAGACAAAACACTGACACTGAGATAGAGAGACCTAACCCTGACACTGAGATAGTGAGACCTAACACTGACACTGAGATAGAGACCTAACCTTGACACTGAGATAGAGAGACCTAACCCTGACACTGAGATAGAGACCTAACCCTGACACTGAGGTAGAGAGACCCAGCACTGACACTGAGATAGAAATACCTAACACTGACACTGAGATGGAGAGACCTAACCTTGACACTGAGATAGAGAGACATAACACTGACACTGACACTGAGATAGAGACCTAACACTGACACTGACACTGAGATAGATATACCTAACCCTGACACTGAGATAGAGACCTAACATTGATACTGAGATAGAGAGACCTAACCCTGACACTGACATATAGAGACCTAACCCTGACACTGAGATAGATACCTAACACTGACACTGAGATAGTGAGACCTAACCCTGACACTGAGATAGACCTAACCCTGACACTGAGATAGAGACCTAACCCTGCCACTGAGATATAGAGACCTAACCCTGCCACTGACATAAAGAGACCTAACACTGACACTGACACTGAGATAGAGACCTAACACTGACACTGAAACTGAGATAGAGATACCTAACCCTGACACTGAGATAAAGACCTAACACTGACACTGAAACTGAGATAGAGAGACCTAACCCTGACACTGCGATAGAGACCTAACCCTGACACTGAGGTAGAGAGACCTAGCACTGACACTGAGATAGAGAGACCTAACCTTGACACTGAGATAGAGAGACCTAACACTGACACTGACACTGAGATAGAGACCTAATACTGACACTGAAACTGAGATAGAGAGACCTAACCCTGACACTGAGATAAAGAACTAACACTGACAATGATATACAGATCTAACCCTGACACTGAGATAGAGAGACCTAACACTGACACTGATATAGAGAGACCTAACCCTGACACTGAGATAGAGACCTAACCCTGACACTGAGATAGAGAGACCTAACACTGACACTGAGATAGAGAGACCTAACACTGACACTGAGATAGAGAGACCTAACCCTGACACTGAGATAGAGAGACCTAACCGTGACACTGAGATAGAGAGACCTAAACCTGACACTGAGATTGAGAGTCCTAACCCTGACACTGAGATAGAGAGACCTAACACTGACACTGATATAGTGAGACCTAACCCTGACACTGAGATATACCTAACCCTGACACTGAGATAGAGAGACCTAACCCTGACACTGAGATAGAGACCTAACCTTGACACTGAGATAGAGAGACCTAACACTGACACTGAGATAGAGAGACATAACCCTGACACTGAGATAGAGAGACCTAGCACTGACACTGAGATAGAGATACCTAACACTGACACTGACACTGAGATAGAGACCTAACACTGACACTGAAACTGAGATAGAGAGACATAACCCTGACACTGAGATAGAGACCTAACCCTGACACTGAGATAGAGAGACCTAACCTTGACACTGAGATATAGAGACCTAACACTGACACTGACACTGAGATAGAGACCTAACACTGACACTGAAACTGAGATAGAGAGACATAACCCTGACACTGAGATAGAGACCTAACCCTGACACTGAGATATAGAGACCTAACCCTGCCACTTACATAGAGAGACCTAACACTGACACTGAGATAGAGAGACCTAACACTGACACTGAGATAGTGAGACCTAACCCTGACACTGAGATAGACCTAACCCTGACACTGAGATAGAGACCTAACCCTGACACTGAGATAGAGACCTAACCCTGACACTGAGATAGAGAGACCTAACCCTGACACTGACATAGAGAGACCTAACCTTGACACTGAGATAGAGAGACCTAACACTGACACTGAGATAGAGAGACCTAACCCTGACACTGAAATAGAGAGACCTAGCACTGACACTGAGATAGAGATACCTAACACTGAGATAGAGAGACCTAACCTTGACACTGAGATAGAGAGACCTAACACTGACACTGACACTGAGATAGAGACCTAACACTGAAACTGACACTGAGATAGAGAGACCTAACCCTGACACTGAGATAGAGACCTAACCCTGACACTGAGGTAGAGAGACCCAGCACTGACACTGAGATAGAAATACCTAACACTGACACTGAGATGGAGAGACCTAACCTTGACACTGAGATAGAGAGACATAACACTGACACTGACACTGAGATAGAGACCTAACACTGACACTGACACTGAGATAGATATACCTAACCCTGACACTGAGATAGAGACCTAACATTGATACTGAGATAGAGAGACCTAACCCTGACACTGACATATAGAGACCTAACCCTGACACTGAGATAGATACCTAACACTGACACTGAGATAGTGAGACCTAACCCTGACACTGAGATAGACCTAACCCTGACACTGAGATAGAGACCTAACCCTGCCACTGAGATATAGAGACCTAACCCTGCCACTGACATAGAGAGACCTAACACTGACACTGAGATAGAAAGACCTAACACTGACACTGAGATAGTGAGACCTAACCCTGACACTGAGATAGACCTAACCCTGACACTGAGATAGAGACCTAACCCTGACACTGAGATAGAGACCTAACCCTGACACTGAGATAGAGAGACCTAACCCTGACACTGACATAGAGAGACCTAACCTTGACACTGAGATAGAGAGACCTAACACTGACACTGAGATAGAGAGACCTAACCCTGACACTGAAATAGAGAGACCTAGCACTGACACTAAGATAGAGATACCTAACACTGAGATAGAGAGACCTAACCTTGACACTGAGATAGAGAGACCTAACACTGACACTGACACTGAGATAGAGACCTAACACTGAAACTGACACTGAGATAGAGAGACCTAATCCTGACACTGAGATAGAGACCTAACCCTGACACTGAGGTAGAGAGACCCAGCACTGACACTGAGATAGAAATACCTAACACTGACACTGAGATGGAGAGACCTAACCTTGACACTGAGATAGAGAGACCTAACCCTGACACTGAGATAGAGACCTAACTCTGACACTGAGGTAGAGAGACCCAGCACTGACACTGAGATAGAAATACCTAACACTGAGATAGAGAGACCTAACCTTGACACTGAGATAGAGAGACCTAACACTGACACTGACACTGAGATAGAGAGACCTAATCCTGACACTGAGATGGAGACCTAACCCTGAAACTGAGGTAGAGAGACCCAGCACTGACACTGCGATAGAAATACCTAACACTGACACTGAGATGGAGAGACCTAACCTTGACACTGAGATAGAGAGACCTAACCCTGACACTGAGATAGAGACCTAACCCTGACACTGAGGTAGAGAGACCCAGCACTGACACTGAGATAGAAATACCTAACACTGACACTGAGATGGAGAGACCTAACCTTGACACTGAGATAGAGAGACCTAACACTGACACTGACACTGAGATAGAGACCTAACACTGACACTGACACTGAGATAGATATACCTAACCCTGACACTGAGATAGAGACCTAACCTTGATACTGAGATAGAGAGACCTAACCCTGACACTGACATATAGAGACCTAACCCTGACACTGAGATAGATACCTAACACTGACACTGAGATAGTGAGACCTAACCCTGACACTGAGATAGACCTAACCCTGACACTGAGATAGAGACCTAACCCTGACACTGAGATAGAGACCTAACCCTGACACTGAGATAGAGAGACCTAACCCTGACACTGAGATAGAGAGACCTAAACCTGACACTGAAATAGAGACCTAACACTGACACTGATATACAGATCTAACCCTGACACTGAGATAGAGAGACCTGACACTGACACTGAGATAGAGAGACCTAACCCTGACACTGAGATAGAAAGACCTAGCACTGACAATGAGATAGAGATACCTAACACTGAGATAGAGAGACCTAACCTTGACACTGATATAGAGAGACATAACACTGACACTGACACTGAGATAGAGACCTAACACTGACACTGAAACTGAGATAGAGATACCTAACCCTGACACTGAGATAAAGACCTAACACTGACACTGAAACTGAGATAGAGAGACCTAACCCTGACACTGAGATAGAGACCTAACCCTGACACTGAGGTAGAGAGACCTAGCACTGACACTGAGTTAGAGAGACCTAACCTTGACACTGAGATAGAGACACCTAACACTGACACTGACACTGAGATAGATACCTAACACTGACACTGAAACTGAGATAGAGAGACCTAACCCTGACACTGAGATAAAGACCTAACACTGACACTGATATACAGATCTAACCCTGACACTGAGATAGAGAGACCTAACACTGACACTGATATAGAGAGACCTAACCCTGACACTGAGATAGAGACCTAACCCTGATACTGAGATAGAGAGACCTAACACTGACACTGAGATAGAGAGACCTAACCCTGACACTGAAATAGAGAGACCTAGCACTGACACTGAGATAGAGATACCTAACACTGAGATAGAGAGACCTAACCTTGACACTGAGATAGAGAGACCTAACACTGACACTGACACTGAGATAGAGACCTAACACTGAAACTGACACTGAGATAGAGAGACCTAACCCTGACACTGAGATAGAGACCTAACCCTGACACTGAGGTAGAGAGACCCAGCACTGACACTGAGATAGAAATACCTAACACTGACTCTGAGATGGAGAGACCTAACCTTGACACTGAGATAGAGAGACCTAACACTGACACTGACACTGAGATAGAGACCTAACACTGACACTGACACTGAGATAGATATACCTAACCCTGACACTGAGATAGAGACCTAACCTTGATACTGAGATAGAGAGACCTAACCCTGACACTGACATATAGAGACCTAACCCTGACACTGAGATAGAGACCTAACCTTGACACTGAGATAGAGAGACCTAACACTGACACTGACACTGAGATAGAGACCTAACACTGAAACTGACACTGAGATAGAGAGACCTAACCCTGACACTGAGATAGAGACCTAACCCTGACACTGAGGTAGAGAGACCCAGCACTGACACTGAGATAGAAATACCTAACACTGACACTGAGATGGAGAGACCTAACCTTGACACTGAGATAGAGAGACCTAACACTGACACTGACACTGAGATAGAGACCTAACACTGACACTGCCACTGAGATAGATATACCTAACCCTGACACTGAGATAGAGACCTAACCTTGATACTGAGATAGAGAGACCTAACCCTGACACTGACATATAGAGACCTAACCCTGACACTGAGATAGATACCTAACACTGACACTGAGATAGTGAGACCTAACCCTGACACTGAGATAGACCTAACCCTGACACTGAGATAGAGACCTAAACCTGACACTGAGATAGAGACCTAACCCTGACACTGAGATAGAGAGACCTAACCCTGACACTGAGATAGAGAGACCTAACCCTGACACTGAAATAGAGACCTAACACTGACACTGATATACAGATCTAACCCTGACACTGAGATAGAGAGACCTGACACTGCCACTGAGATAGAGAGACCTAACCCTGACACTGAGATAGAAAGACCTAGCACTGACACTGAGATAGAGATACCTAACACTGAGCTAGAGAGACCTAACCTTGACACTGATATAGAGAGACCTAACACTGACACTGACACTGAGATAGAGACCTAACACTGACACTGAAACTGAGATAGAGATACCTAACCCTGACACTGAGATAAAGACCTAACACTGACACTGAAACTGAGATAGAGAGACCTAACCCTGACACTGAGATAGAGACCTAACCCTGACACTGAGGTAGAGAGACCTAGCACTGACACTGAGTTAGAGAGACCTAACCTTGACACTGAGATAGAGAAACCTAACACTGACACTGACACTGAGATAGAGACCTAACACTGACACTGAAACTGAGATAGAGAGACCTAACCCTGACACTGAGATAAAGACCTAACACTGACACTGATATACAGATCTAACCCTGACACTGAGATAGAGAGACCTAACACTGACACTGATATAGAGAGACCTAACCCTGACACTGAGATAGAGACCTAACCCTGACACTGAGATAGAGAGACCTAACACTGACACTGAGATAGAGAGACCTAACACTGACACTGAGATAGAGAGACCTAACCCTGACACTGAGATAGAGAGACCTAACCGTGACACTGAGATAGAGAGACCTAAACCTGACACTGGGATTGAGAGTCCTAACCCTGACACTGAGATAGAGAGACCTAACACTGACACTGAGATAGTGAGAACTAACCCTGACACTGAGATAGACCTAACCCTGACACTGAGATAGAGACCTAACCCTGACACTGAGATAGATACCTAACCCTGACACTGAGATAGAGAGACCAAACCCTGACAGTGAGATAGAGAGACCTAACCCTGACACTGAGATAGAGAGACCTAACCCTGACACTGAGATAGAGACATAACCTTGACACTGAGATAGAGAGACCTAACACTGACACTGAGATAGAGAGACATAACCCTGACACTGAGATAGAGAGACCTAGCACTGACACTGAGATAGAGATACCTAACACTGACACTGACACTGAGATAGAGACCTAACACTGACACTGAAACTGAGATAGAGAGACATAACCCTGACACTGAGATAGAGACCTAATCCTGACACTGAGATAGAGAGACCTAACCTTGACACTGAGATAGAGAGACCTAACACTGACACTGACACTGAGATAGAGACCTAACACTGACACTGAAACTGAGATAGAGAGACATAACCCTGACACTGAGATAGAGACCTAACCCTGACACTGAGGTAGAGAGACCTAACCCTGCCACTGACATAGAGAGACCTAACACTGACACTGAGATAGAGAGACCTAACACTGACACTGAGATAGTGAGACCTAACCCTGACACTGAGATAGACCTAACCCTGACACTGAGATAGACCTAACCCTGACACTGAGATAGAGACCTAACCCTGACACTGAGATAGAGAGACCTAACCCTGACACTGACATAGAGAGACCTAACCTTGACACTGAGAGAGAGAGACCTAACACTGACACTGAGATAGAGAGACCTAACCCTGACACTGAAATAGAGAGACCTAGCACTGACACTGAGATAGAGATACCTAACACTGAGATAGAGAGACCTAACCTTGACACTGAGATAGGGAGACCTAACACTGACACTGACACTGAGATAGAGACCTAACACTGACACTGACACTGAGATAGAGAGACCTAACCCTGACACTGAGATAGAGACCTAACCCTGACACTGAGGTAGAGAGACCCAGCACTGACACTGAGATAGAAATACCTAACACTGACACTGAGATGGAGAGACCTAACCTTGACACTGAGATAGAGAGACCTAACACTGACACTGAGATAGAGACCTAACACTGACACTGACACTGAGATAGAGATACCTAACCCTGACACTGAGATAGAGACCTAACCCTGACACTGAGATAGAGAGACCTAACCCTGACACTGACATAGAGAGACCTAACCCTGACACTGAGATAGAGAGACCTAACACTGACACTGAGATAGTGAGACCTAACCCTGACACTGAGATAGACCTAACCCTGACACTGAGATAGAGACCTAACCCTGACACTGAGATAGAGAGACCTAACCCTGACACTGAGATAGAGAGACCTAACCCTGACACTGAAATAGAGACCTAACACTGACACTGATATACAGATCTAACCCTGACACTGAGATAGAGAGACCTGACACTGACACTAAGATAGAGAGACCTAACCCTGACACTGAGATAGAGACGTAACCCTGACACTGAGATAGAGAGACCTAATCCTGACAATGAGATAGAGACCTAACACTGACACTGATATACAGATCTAACCCTGACACTGATATAGAGAGACCTAACACTGACACTGAGATAGAGACCTAACCCTGACACTGAGATAGAGATACCTAACCCTGACACTGAGATAGAGAGACCTAGCACTGACACTGAGATAGAGAGACCTAACCCTGACACTGAGATAGAGAGACCTAACACTGACACTGAGATAGAGACCTAACCCTGACACTGAGATAGAGAAACCTAACCCTGACACTGACATAGAGAGACCTAACCCTGACACTGAGATAGAGAGACCTAACACTGACACTGAGATAGTGAGACCTAACCCTGACACTGAGATAGAGACCTAACCCTGACACTGAGGTAGAGAGACCCAGCACTGACACTGAGATAGAAATACCTAACACTGACACTGAGATGGAGAGACCTAACCTTGACACTGAGATAGAGAGACCTAACACTGACACTGAGATAGAGACCTAACACTGACACTGACACTGAGATAGAGATACCTAACCCTGACACTGAGATAGAGACCTAACCCTGACACTGAGATAGAGAGACCTAACCCTGACACTGACATAGAGAGACCTAACCCTGACACTGAGATAGAGAGACCTAACACTTACACTGAGATAGTGAGACCTAACCCTGACACTGATATAGACCTAACCCTGACACTGAGATAGAGACCTAACTCTGACACTGAGATAGAGAGACCAAACCCTGACACTGAGATAGAGAGACCTAACCCTGACACTGAAATAGAGACCTAACACTGACACTGATATACAGATCTAACCCTGACACTGAGATAGAGAGACCTGACACTGACACTAAGATAGAGAGACCTAACCCTGACACTGAGATAGAGACGTAACCCTGACACTGAGATAGAGAGACCTAACCCTGACAATGAGATAGAGACCTAACACTGACACTGATATACAGATCTAACCCTGACACTGATATAGAGAGACCTAACACTGACACTGAGATAGAGACCTAACCCTGACACTGAGATAGAGATACCTAACCCTGACACTGAGATAGAGAGACCTAGCACTGACACTGAGATAGAGAGACCTAACACTGACACTGACACTGAGATAGAGACCTAACACTGACACTGAAACTGAGATAGAGAGACATAACCCTGACACTGAGATAGAGACCTAATCCTGACACTGAGATAGAGAGACCTAACCTTGACACTGAGATAGAGAGACCTAACACTGACACTGACACTGAGATAGAGACCTAACACTGACACTGAAACTGAGATAGAGAGACATAACCCTGACACTGAGATAGAGACCTAACCCTGACACTGAGGTAGAGAGACCTAACCCTGCCACTGACATAGAGAGACCTAACACTGACACTGAGATAGAGAGACCTAACACTGACACTGAGATAGTGAGACCTAACCCTGACACTGAGATAGACCTAACCCTGACACTGAGATAGACCTAACCCTGACACTGAGATAGAGACCTAACCCTGACACTGAGATAGAGAGACCTAACCCTGACACTGACATAGAGAGACCTAACCTTGACACTGAGAGAGAGAGACCTAACACTGACACTGAGATAGAGAGACCTAACCCTGACACTGAAATAGAGAGACCTAGCACTGACACTGAGATAGAGATACCTAACACTGAGATAGAGAGACCTAACCTTGACACTGAGATAGGGAGACCTAACACTGACACTGACACTGAGATAGAGACCTAACACTGACACTGACACTGAGATAGAGAGACCTAACCCTGACACTGAGATAGAGACCTAACCCTGACACTGAGGTAGAGAGACCCAGCACTGACACTGAGATAGAAATACCTAACACTGACACTGAGATGGAGAGACCTAACCTTGACACTGAGATAGAGAGACCTAACACTGACACTGAGATAGAGACCTAACACTGACACTGACACTGAGATAGAGATACCTAACCCTGACACTGAGATAGAGACCTAACCCTGACACTGAGATAGAGAGACCTAACCCTGACACTGACATAGAGAGACCTAACCCTGACACTGAGATAGAGAGACCTAACACTGACACTGAGATAGTGAGACCTAACCCTGACACTGAGATAGACCTAACCCTGTCACTGAGATAGAGACCTAACCCTGACACTGAGATAGAGAGACCTAACCCTGACACTGAGATAGAGAGACCTAACCCTGACACTGAAATAGAGACCTAACACTGACACTGATATACAGATCTAACCCTGACACTGAGATAGAGAGACCTGACACTGACACTAAGATAGAGAGACCTAACCCTGACACTGAGATAGAGACGTAACCCTGACACTGAGATAGAGAGACCTAATCCTGACAATGAGATAGAGACCTAACACTGACACTGATATACAGATCTAACCCTGACACTGATATAGAGAGACCTAACACTGACACTGAGATAGAGACCTAACCCTGACACTGAGATAGAGATACCTAACCCTGACACTGAGATAGAGAGACCTAGCACTGACACTGAGATAGAGAGACCTAACCCTGACACTGAGATAGAGAGACCTAACACTGACACTGAGATAGAGACCTAACCCTGACACTGAGATAGAGAAACCTAACCCTGACACTGACATAGAGAGACCTAACCCTGACACTGAGATAGAGAGACCTAACACTGACACTGAGATAGTGAGACCTAACCCTGACACTGAGATAGAGACCTAACCCTGACACTGAGGTAGAGAGACCCAGCACTGACACTGAGATAGAAATACCTAACACTGACACTGAGATGGAGAGACCTAACCTTGACACTGAGATAGAGAGACCTAACACTGACACTGAGATAGAGACCTAACACTGACACTGACACTGAGATAGAGATACCTAACCCTGACACTGAGATAGAGACCTAACCCTGACACTGAGATAGAGAGACCTAACCCTGACACTGACATAGAGAGACCTAACCCTGACACTGAGATAGAGAGACCTAACACTGACACTGAGATAGTGAGACCTAACCCTGACACTGATATAGACCTAACCCTGACACTGAGATAGAGACCTAACTCTGACACTGAGATAGAGAGACCTAACCCTGACACTGAGATAGAGAGACCTAACCCTGACACTGAAATAGAGACCTAACACTGACACTGATATACAGATCTAACCCTGACACTGAGATAGAGAGACCTGACACTGACACTAAGATAGAGAGACCTAACCCTGACACTGAGATAGAGACGTAACCCTGACACTGAGATAGAGAGACCTAACCCTGACAATGAGATAGAGACCTAACACTGACACTGATATACAGATCTAACCCTGACACTGATATAGAGAGACCTAACACTGACACTGAGATAGAGACCTAACCCTGACACTGAGATAGAGATACCTAACCCTGACACTGAGATAGAGAGACCTAGCACTGACACTGAGATAGAGAGACCTAACCCTGACACTGAGATAGAGACCTAACACTGACACTGAGATAGAAAGACCTAACCTTGACACTGAGATAGAGACCTAACACTGACACTGAGATATAGACATAACACTGACACTGAGATAGAGACCTAACCTTGACACTGATATAGAGACCTAACACTGACACTGAGATAGAGAGACCTAACACTGACACTGAAACTGAGATAGAGATACCTAACCCTAACCCTGACACTGAGATAAAGACCTAACACTGACACTGAGATAGAGACCTAACACTGACACTGAGATATAGAAACCTAACCCTGACACTGATTTAGACACCTAACACTGACACTGAGATAGAGACCTAACCCTGAGACTGAGTTAGAGACCTAACCTTGACACTGAGATAGAGAGACCTAACACTGACACTGAGATAGAGAGACATAACCCTGACACTGAGATAGAGATACCTACCACTGACACTGAGATAGAGATACCTAACACTGACACTGAGATAGAGACCTAACATAGACACTTAGATAGAGAGACCTAACATTGACACTGACACTTAGATAGAGACATAACACTGACACTGACACTGAGATAGAGAGACCTAACCCTGACACTGAGATAGAGACCTAACCCTGACACTGAGGTAGAGAGACCTAGCACTGACACTGAGGTAGAGAGACCTAACCTTGACACTGAGATAGAGACCTAACCCTGACACTGAGATAGAGACCTAACACTGACACTGACACTGAGATAGAGATACATAACCCTGACACTGAGATAAACACCTAAAACTGACACTGAGATAGAGACCTAACACTGACACTGAGATCTAACACTGACACTGACACTGAGATAGAGAGACCTAACACTGACACTGAGATAGTGAGACCTAACCCTGACACTGAGATAGAGACCTAACACTGACACTGACACAGAGATAGAGATAACTAACACTGACACTGACATAGAGAGCCCTAACCCTGACACTGAGATAGTGAGACCTAACCCTGACACTGAGATAGAGCCCTAACCCTGACACTGAGATAGTGAGACCGAACCCTGACACTGAGATAGAGACCTAACCCTGACACTGAGATAGAGACCTAACACTGACACTGACACTGAGATAGAGATACCTAACCCTGACACTGAGATAAACACCTAACACTGACACTGAGATAGAGACCTAACACTGACACTGAGATCTAACACTGACACTGACACTGAGATAGAGAGACCTAACACTGACACTGAGATAGTGAGACCTAAACCTGACACTGAGATAGAGACCTAACACTGACACTGACACAGAGATAGAGAGACCTAACACTGACACTGACATAGAGAGCCCTAACCCTGACACTGAGATAGTGAGACCTAACCCTGACACTGAGATAGAGACCTAACACTGACACTGAGATAGAGAAACTTAACCCTGACACTGATTTAGAGACCTAACACTGACACTGAGATAGAGACCTAACCCTGATACTGAGTTACAGACCTAACCCTGACACTGAGATAGAGAGACCTAACACTGACACTGAGATAGAGACCTAACACTGACACTGACACTGAGATAGAGAGACCTAACCCTGACACTGAGATAGAGAGACCTAACCCTGATACTGAGATAGAGAGATCTAACCCTGACACTGAGAAAGAGAGACCTAACCCAGACACTGAGATAGAGAACTAACCCTGACATTGAGATAGAGACCTAACACTGACACTGAGCTAGAGACCTAGCACTGACACTGAGATAGAGAGACCTAACCCTGACACTGACACTGAGATAGAGACCTAACACTGAGACTGAGATAGAGACCTAACCCTGACACTGAGATAGAGAGACCTAACCCTGACACTGAGATAGAGAGACCTAACACTGACACTGAGATAGAGAGACCTAACCCTGACGCAAGCACAGAGATAGAGAGACCTAACCCTGACACTGAGATAGAGACCTAACCCTGACACTGAGATAGATACCTAACCCTGACACTGAGATAGAGACCTAACCCTGACACTAAGATAGAGACCCAACCCTGACACTGAGATAGAGAACTAACCCTGACACTGAGATAGAGACCTAACACTGACACTGAGCTAGAGACCTAGCACTGACACTGAGATAGAGAGACCTAACACTGACACTGAGATGGAGAGACATAACACTGACACTGACACTGAGATAAAGACCTAACCCTGACACTGAGATAGAGACAAAACACTGACACTGAGATAGAGAGACCTAACCCTGACACTGAGATAGTGAGACCTAACACTGACACTGAGATAGAGACCTAACCTTGACACTGAGATAGAGAGACCTAACCCTGACACTGAGATAGAGACCTAACCCTGACACTGAGGTAGAGAGACCCAGCACTGACACTGAGATAGAAATACCTAACACTGACACTGAGATGGAGAGACCTAACCTTGACACTGAGATAGAGAGACATAACACTGACACTGACACTGAGATAGAGACCTAACACTGACACTGACACTGAGATAGATATACCTAACCCTGACACTGAGATAGAGACCTAACATTGATACTGAGATAGAGAGACCTAACCCTGACACTGACATATAGAGACCTAACCCTGACACTGAGATAGATACCTAACACTGACACTGAGATAGTGAGACCTAACCCTGACACTGAGATAGACCTAACCCTGACACTGAGATAGAGACCTAACCCTGCCACTGAGATATAGAGACCTAACCCTGCCACTGACATAAAGAGACCTAACACTGACACTGACACTGAGATAGAGACCTAACACTGACACTGAAACTGAGATAGAGATACCTAACCCTGACACTGAGATAAAGACCTAACACTGACACTGAAACTGAGATAGAGAGACCTAACCCTGACACTGCGATAGAGACCTAACCCTGACACTGAGGTAGAGAGACCTAGCACTGACACTGAGATAGAGAGACCTAACCTTGACACTGAGATAGAGAGACCTAACACTGACACTGACACTGAGATAGAGACCTAATACTGACACTGAAACTGAGATAGAGAGACCTAACCCTGACACTGAGATAAAGAACTAACACTGACAATGATATACAGATCTAACCCTGACACTGAGATAGAGAGACCTAACACTGACACTGATATAGAGAGACCTAACCCTGACACTGAGATAGAGACCTAACCCTGACACTGAGATAGAGAGACCTAACACTGACACTGAGATAGAGAGACCTAACACTGACACTGAGATAGAGAGACCTAACCCTGACACTGAGATAGAGAGACCTAACCGTGACACTGAGATAGAGAGACCTAAACCTGACACTGAGATTGAGAGTCCTAACCCTGACACTGAGATAGAGAGACCTAACACTGACACTGATATAGTGAGACCTAACCCTGACACTGAGATATACCTAACCCTGACACTGAGATAGAGAGACCTAACCCTGACACTGAGATAGAGACCTAACCTTGACACTGAGATAGAGAGACCTAACACTGACACTGAGATAGAGAGACATAACCCTGACACTGAGATAGAGAGACCTAGCACTGACACTGAGATAGAGATACCTAACACTGACACTGACACTGAGATAGAGACCTAACACTGACACTGAAACTGAGATAGAGAGACATAACCCTGACACTGAGATAGAGACCTAACCCTGACACTGAGATAGAGAGACCTAACCCTGCCACTTACATAGAGAGACCTAACACTGACACTGAGATAGAGAGACCTAACACTGACACTGAGATAGTGAGACCTAACCCTGACACTGAGATAGACCTAACCCTGACACTGAGATAGAGACCTAACCCTGACACTGAGATAGAGACCTAACCCTGACACTGAGATAGAGAGACCTAACCCTGACACTGACATAGAGAGACCTAACCTTGACACTGAGATAGAGAGACCTAACACTGACACTGAGATAGAGAGACCTAACCCTGACACTGAAATAGAGAGACCTAGCACTGACACTGAGATAGAGATACCTAACACTGAGATAGAGAGACCTAACCTTGACACTGAGATAGAGAGACCTAACACTGACACTGACACTGAGATAGAGACCTAACACTGAAACTGACACTGAGATAGAGAGACCTAACCCTGACACTGAGATAGAGACCTAACCCTGACACTGAGGTAGAGAGAACCAGCACTGACACTGAGATAGAAATACCTAACACTGACACTGAGATGTAGAGACCTAACCTTGACACTGAGATAGAGAGACATAACACTGACACTGACACTGAGATAGAGACCTAACACTGACACTGACACTGAGATAGATATACCTAACCCTGACACTGAGATAGAGACCTAACATTGATACTGAGATAGAGAGACCTAACCCTGACACTGACATATAGAGACCTAACCCTGACACTGAGATAGATACCTAACACTGACACTGAGATAGTGAGACCTAACCCTGACACTGAGATAGACCTAACCCTGACACTGAGATAGAGACCTAACCCTGCCACTGAGATATAGAGACCTAACCCTGCCACTGACATAGAGAGACCTAACACTGAAACTGAGATAGAAAGACCTAACACTGACACTGAGATAGTGAGACCTAACCCTGACACTGAGATAGACCTAACCCTGACACTGAGATAGAGACCTAACCCTGACACTGAGATAGAGACCTAACCCTGACACTGAGATAGAGAGACCTAACCCTGACACTGACATAGAGAGACCTAACCTTGACACTGAGATAGAGAGACCTAACACTGACACTGAGATAGAGAGACCTAACCCTGACACTGAAATAGAGAGACCTAGCACTGACACTAAGATAGAGATACCTAACACTGAGATAGAGAGACCTAACCTTGACACTGAGATAGAGAGACCTAACACTGACACTGACACTGAGATAGAGACCTAACACTGAAACTGACACTGAGATAGAGAGATCTAATCCTGACACTGAGATAGAGACCTAACCCTGACACTGAGGTAGAGAGACCCAGCACTGACACTGAGATAGAAATACCTAACACTGACACTGAGATGGAGAGACCTAACCTTGACACTGAGATAGAGAGACCTAACCCTGACACTGAGATAGAGACCTAACTCTGACACTGAGGTAGAGAGACCCAGCACTGACACTGAGATAGAAATACCTAACACTGAGATAGAGAGACCTAACCTTGACACTGAGATAGAGAGACCTAACACTGACACTGACACTGAGATAGAGAGACCTAATCCTGACACTGAGATGGAGACCTAACCCTGAAACTGAGGTAGAGAGACCCAGCACTGACACTGCGATAGAAATACCTAACACTGACACTGAGATGGAGAGACCTAACCTTGACACTGAGATAGAGAGACCTAACCCTGACACTGAGATAGAGACCTAACCCTGACACTGAGGTAGAGAGACCCAGCACTGACACTGAGATAGAAATACCTAACACTGACACTGAGATGGAGAGACCTAACCTTGACACTGAGATAGAGAGACCTAACACTGACACTGACACTGAGATAGAGACCTAACACTGACACTGACACTGAGATAGATATACCTAACCCTGACACTGAGATAGAGACCTAACCTTGATACTGAGATAGAGAGACCTAACCCTGACACTGACATATAGAGACCTAACCCTGACACTGAGATAGATACCTAACACTGACACTGAGATAGTGAGACCTAACCCTGACACTGAGATAGACCTAACCCTGACACTGAGATAGAGACCTAACCCTGACACTGAGATAGAGACCTAACCCTGACACTGAGATAGAGAGACCTAACCCTGACACTGAGATAGAGAGACCTAAACCTGACACTGAAATAGAGACCTAACACTGACACTGATATACAGATCTAACCCTGACACTGAGATAGAGAGACCTGACACTGACACTGAGATAGAGAGACCTAACCCTGACACTGAGATAGAAAGACCTAGCACTGACAATGAGATAGAGATACCTAACACTGAGATAGAGAGACCTAACCTTGACACTGATATAGAGAGACATAACACTGACACTGACACTGAGATAGAGACCTAACACTGACACTGAAACTGAGATAGAGATACCTAACCCTGACACTGAGATAAAGACCTAACACTGACACTGAAACTGAGATAGAGAGACCTAACCCTGACACTGAGATAGAGACCTAACCCTGACACTGAGGTAGAGAGACCTAGCACTGACACTGAGTTAGAGAGACCTAACCTTGACACTGAGATAGAGACACCTAACACTGACACTGACACTGAGATAGATACCTAACACTGACACTGAAACTGAGATAGAGAGACCTAACCCTGACACTGAGATAAAGACCTAACACTGACACTGATATACAGATCTAACCCTGACACTGAGATAGAGAGACCTAACACTGACACTGATATAGAGAGACCTAACCCTGACACTGAGATAGAGACCTAACCCTGACACTGAGATAGAGAGACCTAACACTGACACTGAGATAGAGAGACCTAACCCTGACACTGAAATAGAGAGACCTAGCACTGACACTGAGATAGAGATACCTAACACTGAGATAGAGAGACCTAACCTTGACACTGAGATAGAGAGACCTAACACTGACACTGACACTGAGATAGAGACCTAACACTGAAACTGACACTGAGATAGAGAGACCTAACCCTGACACTGAGATAGAGACCTAACCCTGACACTGAGGTAGAGAGACCCAGCACTGACACTGAGATAGAAATACCTAACACTGACTCTGAGATGGAGAGACCTAACCTTGACACTGAGATAGAGAGACCTAACACTGACACTGACACTGAGATAGAGACCTAACACTGACACTGACACTGAGATAGATATACCTAACCCTGACACTGAGATAGAGACCTAACCTTGATACTGAGATAGAGAGACCTAACCCTGACACTGACATATAGAGACCTAACCCTGACACTGAGATAGAGACCTAACCTTGACACTGAGATAGAGAGACCTAACACTGACACTGACACTGAGATAGAGACCTAACACTGAAACTGACACTGAGATAGAGAGACCTAACCCTGACACTGAGATAGAGACCTAACCCTGACTCTGAGGTAGAGAGACCCAGCACTGACACTGAGATAGAAATACCTAACACTGACACTGAGATGGAGAGACCTAACCTTGACACTGAGATAGAGAGACCTAACACTGACACTGACACTGAGATAGAGACCTAACACTGACACTGTCACTGAGATAGATATACCTAACCCTGACACTGAGATAGAGACCTAACCTTGATACTGAGATAGAGAGACCTAACCCTGACACTGACATATAGAGACCTAACCCTGACACTGAGATAGATACCTAACACTGACACTGAGATAGTGAGACCTAACCCTGACACTGAGATAGACCTAACCCTGACACTGAGATAGAGACCTAAACCTGACACTGAGATAGAGACCTAACCCTGACACTGAGATAGAGAGACCTAACCCTGACACTGAGATAGAGAGACCTAACCCTGACACTGAAATAGAGACCTAACACTGACACTGATATACAGATCTAACCCTGACACTGAGATAGAGAGACCTGACACTGCCACTGAGATAGAGAGACCTAACCCTGACACTGAGATAGAAAGACCTAGCACTGACACTGAGATAGAGATACCTAACACTGAGCTAGAGAGACCTAACCTTGACACTGATATAGAGAGACCTAACACTGACACTGACACTGAGATAGAGACCTAACACTGACACTGAAACTGAGATAGAGATACCTAACCCTGACACTGAGATAAAGACCTAACACTGACACTGAAACTGAGATAGAGAGACCTAACCCTGACACTGAGATAGAGACCTAACCCTGACACTGAGGTAGAGAGACCTAGCACTGACACTGAGTTAGAGAGACCTAACCTTGACACTGAGATAGAGAAACCTAACACTGACACTGACACTGAGATAGAGACCTAACACTGACACTGAAACTGAGATAGAGAGACCTAACCCTGACACTGAGATAAAGACCTAACACTGACACTGATATACAGATCTAACCCTGACACTGAGATAGAGAGACCTAACACTGACACTGATATAGAGAGACCTAACCCTGACACTGAGATAGAGACCTAACCCTGACACTGAGATAGAGAGACCTAACACTGACACTGAGATAGAGAGACCTAACACTGACACTGAGATAGAGAGACCTAACCCTGACACTGAGATAGAGAGACCTAACCGTGACACTGAGATAGAGAGACCTAAACCTGACACTGGGATTGAGAGTCCTAACCCTGACACTGAGATAGAGAGACCTAACACTGACACTGAGATAGTGAGAACTAACCCTGACACTGAGATAGACCTAACCCTGACACTGAGATAGAGACCTAACCCTGACACTGAGATAGATACCTAACCCTGACACTGAGATAGAGAGACCAAACCCTGACAGTGAGATAGAGAGACCTAACCCTGACACTGAGATAGAGAGACCTAACCCTGACACTGAGATAGAGACATAACCTTGACACTGAGATAGAGAGACCTAACACTGACACTGAGATAGAGAGACATAACCCTGACACTGAGATAGAGAGACCTAGCACTGACACTGAGATAGAGATACCTAACACTGACACTGACACTGAGATAGAGACCTAACACGGACACTGAAACTGAGATAGAGAGACATAACCCTGACACTGAGATAGAGACCTAATCCTGACACTGAGATAGAGAGACCTAACCTTGACACTGAGATAGAGAGACCTAACACTGACACTGACACTGAGATAGAGACCTAACACTGACACTGAAACTGAGATAGAGAGACATAACCCTGACACTGAGATAGAGACCTAACCCTGACACTGAGGTAGAGAGACCTAACCCTGCCACTGACATAGAGAGACCTAACACTGACACTGAGATAGAGAGACCTAACACTGACACTGAGATAGTGAGACCTAACCCTGACACTGAGATAGACCTAACCCTGACACTGAGATAGACCTAACCCTGACACTGAGATAGAGACCTAACCCTGACACTGAGATAGAGAGACCTAACCCTGACACTGACATAGAGAGACCTAACCTTGACACTGAGAGAGAGAGACCTAACACTGACACTGAGATAGAGAGACCTAACCCTGACACTGAAATAGAGAGACCTAGCACTGACACTGAGATAGAGATACCTAACACTGAGATAGAGAGACCTAACCTTGACACTGAGATAGGGAGACCTAACACTGACACTGACACTGAGATAGAGACCTAACACTGACACTGACACTGAGATAGAGAGACCTAACCCTGACACTGAGATAGAGACCTAACCCTGACACTGAGGTAGAGAGACCCAGCACTGACACTGAGATAGAAATACCTAACACTGACACTGAGATGGAGAGACCTAACCTTGACACTGAGATAGAGAGACCTAACACTGACACTGAGATAGAGACCTAACACTGACACTGACACTGAGATAGAGATACCTAACCCTGACACTGAGATAGAGACCTAACCCTGACACTGAGATAGAGAGACCTAACCCTGACACTGACATAGAGAGACCTAACCCTGACACTGAGATAGAGAGACCTAACACTGACACTGAGATAGTGAGACCTAACCCTGACACTGAGATAGACCTAACCCTGACACTGAGATAGAGACCTAACCCTGACACTGAGATAGAGAGACCTAACCCTGACACTGAGATAGAGAGACCTAACCCTGACACTGAAATAGAGACCTAACACTGACACTGATATACAGATCTAACCCTGACACTGAGATAGAGAGACCTGACACTGACACTAAGATAGAGAGACCTAACCCTGACACTGAGATAGAGACGTAACCCTGACACTGAGATAGAGAGACCTAATCCTGACAATGAGATAGAGACCTAACACTGACACTGATATACAGATCTAACCCTGACACTGATATAGAGAGACCTAACACTGACACTGAGATAGAGACCTAACCCTGACACTGAGATAGAGATACCTAACCCTGACACTGAGATAGAGAGACCTAGCACTGACACTGAGATAGAGAGACCTAACCCTGACACTGAGATAGAGAGACCTAACACTGACACTGAGATAGAGACCTAACCCTGACACTGAGATAGAGAAACCTAACCCTGACACTGACATAGAGAGACCTAACCCTGACACTGAGATAGAGAGACCTAACACTGACACTGAGATAGTGAGACCTAACCCTGACACTGAGATAGAGACCTAACCCTGACACTGAGGTAGAGAGACCCAGCACTGACACTGAGATAGAAATACCTAACACTGACACTGAGATGGAGAGACCTAACCTTGACACTGAGATAGAGAGACCTAACACTGACACTGAGATAGAGACCTAACACTGACACTGACACTGAGATAGAGATACCTAACCCTGACACTGAGATAGAGACCTAACCCTGACACTGAGATAGAGAGACCTAACCCTGACACTGACATAGAGAGACCTAACCCTGACACTGAGATAGAGAGACCTAACACTTACACTGAGATAGTGAGACCTAACCCTGACACTGATATAGACCTAACCCTGACACTGAGATAGAGACCTAACTCTGACACTGAGATAGAGAGACCTAACCCTGACACTGAGATAGAGAGACCTAACCCTGACACTGAAATAGAGACCTAACACTGACACTGATATACAGATCTAACCCTGACACTGAGATAGAGAGACATGACACTGACACTAAGATAGAGAGACCTAACCCTGACACTGAGATAGAGACGTAACCCTGACACTGAGATAGAGAGACCTAACCCTGACAATGAGATAGAGACCTAACACTGACACTGATATACAGATCTAACCCTGACACTGATATAGAGAGACCTAACACTGACACTGAGATAGAGACCTAACCCTGACACTGAGATAGAGATACCTAACCCTGACACTGAGATAGAGAGACCTAGCACTGACACTGAGATAGAGAGACCTAACCCTGACACTGAGATAGAGAGACCTAACACTGACACTGAGATAGAGACCTAACCCTGACACTGAGATAGAGAAACCTAACCCTGACACTGACATAGAGAGACCTAACCCTGACACTGAGATAGAGAGACCTAACACTGACACTGAGATAGTGAGACCTAACCCTGACACTGAGATAGAGACCTAACCCTGACACTGAGGTAGAGAGACCCAGCACTGACACTGAGATATAAATACCTAACACTGACACTGAGATGGAGAGACCTAACCTTGACACTGAGATAGAGAGACCTAACACTGACACTGAGATAGAGACCTAACACTGACACTGACACTGAGATAGAGATACCTAACCCTGACACTGAGATAGAGACCTAACCCTGACACTGAGATAGAGAGACCTAACCCTGACACTGACATAGAGAGACCTAACCCTGACACTGAGATAGAGAGACCTAACACTGACACTGAGATAGTGAGACCTAACCCTGACACTGATATAGACCTAACCCTGACACTGAGATAGAGACCTAACTCTGACACTGAGATAGAGAGACCTAACCCTGACACTGAGATAGAGAGACCTAACCCTGACACTGAAATAGAGACCTAACACTGACACTGATATACAGATCTAACCCTGACACTGAGATAGAGAGACCTGACACTGACACTAAGATAGAGAGACCTAACCCTGACACTGAGATAGAGACGTAACCCTGACACTGAGATAGAGAGACCTAACCCTGACAATGAGATAGAGACCTAACACTGACACTGATATACAGATCTAACCCTGACACTGATATAGAGAGACCTAACACTGACACTGAGATAGAGACCTAACCCTGACACTGAGATAGAGATACCTAACCCTGACACTGAGATAGAGAGACCTAGCACTGACACTGAGATAGAGAGACCTAACCCTGACACTGAGATAGAGAGACCTAACACTGACACTGAGATAGAAAGACCTAACCTTGACACTGAGATAGAGACCTAACACTGACACTGAGATATAGACATAACACTGACACTGAGATAGAGACCTAACCTTGACACTGATATAGAGACCTAACACTGACACTGAGATAGAGAGACCTAACACTGACACTGAAACTGAGATAGAGATACCTAACCCTAACCCTGACACTGAGATAAAGACCTAACACTGACACTGAGATAGAGACCTAACACTGACACTGAGATATAGAAACCTAACCCTGACACTGATTTAGACACCTAACACTGACACTGAGATAGAGACCTAACCCTGAGACTGAGTTAGAGACCTAACCTTGACACTGAGATAGAGAGACCTAACACTGACACTGAGATAGAGAGACATAACCCTGACACTGAGATAGAGATACCTACCACTGACACTGAGATAGAGATACCTAACACTGACACTGAGATAGAGACCTAACATAGACACTTAGATAGAGAGACCTAACATTGACACTGACACTTAGATAGAGACATAACACTGACACTGACACTGAGATAGAGACCTAACACTGACACTGAAACTGAGATAGAGATACCTAACCCTGACACTGAGATAAAGACCTAACACTGACACTGAAACTGAGATAGAGAGACCTAACCCTGACACTGAGATAGAGACCTAACCCTGACACTGAGGTAGAGAGACCTAGCACTGACACTGAGTTAGAGAGACCTAACCTTGACACTGAGATAGAGACACCTAACACTGACACTGACACTGAGATAGATACCTAACACTGACACTGAAACTGAGATAGAGAGACCTAACCCTGACACTGAGATAAAGACCTAACACTGACACTGATATACAGATCTAACCCTGACACTGAGATAGAGAGACCTAACACTGACACTGATATAGAGAGACCTAACCCTGACACTGAGATAGAGACCTAACCCTGACACTGAGATAGAGAGACCTAACACTGACACTGAGATAGAGAGACCTAACCCTGACACTGAAATAGAGAGACCTAGCACTGACACTGAGATAGAGATACCTAACACTGAGATAGAGAGACCTAACCTTGACACTGAGATAGAGAGACCTAACACTGACACTGACACTGAGATAGAGACCTAACACTGAAACTGACACTGAGATAGAGAGACCTAACCCTGACACTGAGATAGAGACCTAACCCTGACACTGAGGTAGAGAGACCCAGCACTGACACTGAGATAGAAATACCTAACACTGACACTGAGATGGAGAGACCTAACCTTGACACTGAGATAGAGAGACCTAACACTGACACTGACACTGAGATAGAGACCTAACACTGACACTGACACTGAGATAGATATACCTAACCCTGACACTGAGATAGAGACCTAACCTTGATACTGAGATAGAGAGACCTAACCCTGACACTGACATATAGAGACCTAACCCTGACACTGAGATAGATACCTAACACTGACACTGAGATAGTGAGACCTAACCCTGACACTGAGATAGACCTAACCCTGACACTGAGATAGAGACCTAAACCTGACACTGAGATAGAGACCTAACCCTGACACTGAGATAGAGAGACCTAACCCTGACACTGAGATAGAGAGACCTAACCCTGACACTGAAATAGAGACCTAACACTGACACTGATATACAGATCTAACCCTGACACTGAGATAGAGAGACCTGACACTGCCACTGAGATAGAGAGACCTAACCCTGACACTGAGATAGAAAGACCTAGCACTGACACTGAGATAGAGATACCTAACACTGAGCTAGAGAGACCTAACCTTGACACTGATATAGAGAGACCTAACACTGACACTGACACTGAGATAGAGACCTAACACTGACACTGAAACTGAGATAGAGATACCTAACCCTGACACTGAGATAAAGACCTAACACTGACACTGAAACTGAGATAGAGAGACCTAACCCTGACACTGAGATAGAGACCTAACCCTGACACTGAGGTAGAGAGACCTAGCACTGACACTGAGTTAGAGAGACCTAACCTTGACACTGAGATAGAGAAACCTAACACTGACACTGACACTGAGATAGAGACCTAACACTGACACTGAAACTGAGATAGAGAGACCTAACCCTGACACTGAGATAAAGACCTAACACTGACACTGATATACAGATCTAACCCTGACACTGAGATAGAGAGACCTAACACTGACACTGATATAGAGAGACCTAACCCTGACACTGAGATAGAGACCTAACCCTGACACTGAGATAGAGAGACCTAACACTGACACTGAGATAGAGAGACCTAACACTGACACTGAGATAGAGAGACCCAGCACTGACACTGAGATAGAAATACCTAACACTGACACTGAGATGGAGAGACCTAACCTTGACACTGAGATAGAGAGACCTAACACTGCCACTGACACTGAGATAGAGACCTAACACTGACACTGCCACTGAGATAGATATACCTAACCCTGACACTGAGATAGAGACCTAACCTTGATACTGAGATAGAGAGACCTAACCCTGACACTGACATATAGAGACCTAACCCTGACACTGAGATAGATACCTAACACTGACACTGAGATAGTGAGACCTAACCCTGACACTGAGATAGACCTAACCCTGACACTGAGATAGAGACCTAAACCTGACACTGAGATAGAGACCTAACCCTGACACTGAGATAGAGAGACCTAACCCTGACACTGAGATAGAGAGACCTAACCCTGACACTGAAATAGAGACCTAACACTGACACTGATATACAGATCTAACCCTGACACTGAGATAGAGAGACCTGACACTGCCACTGAGATAGAGAGACCTAACCCTGACACTGAGATAGAAAGACCTAGCACTGACACTGAGATAGAGATACCTAACACTGAGCTAGAGAGACCTAACCTTGACACTGATATAGAGAGACCTAACACTGACACTGACACTGAGATAGAGACCTAACACTGACACTGAAACTGAGATAGAGATACCTAACCCTGACACTGAGATAAAGACCTAACACTGACACTGAAACTGAGATAGAGAGACCTAACCCTGACACTGAGATAGAGACCTAACCCTGACACTGAGGTAGAGAGACCTAGCACTGACACTGAGTTAGAGAGACCTAACCTTGACACTGAGATAGAGAAACCTAACACTGACACTGACACTGAGATAGAGACCTAACACTGACACTGAAACTGAGATAGAGAGACCTAACCCTGACACTGAGATAAAGACCTAACACTGACACTGATATACAGATCTAACCCTGACACTGAGATAGAGAGACCTAACACTGACACTGATATAGAGAGACCTAACCCTGACACTGAGATAGAGACCTAACCCTGACACTGAGATAGAGAGACCTAACACTGACACTGAGATAGAGAGACCTAACACTGACACTGAGATAGAGAGACCTAACCCTGACACTGAGATAGAGAGACCTAACCGTGACACTGAGATAGAGAGACCTAAACCTGACACTGGGATTGAGAGTCCTAACCCTGACACTGAGATAGAGAGACCTAACACTGACACTGAGATAGTGAGAACTAACCCTGACACTGAGATAGACCTAACCCTGACACTGAGATAGAGACCTAACCCTGACACTGAGATAGATACCTAACCCTGACACTGAGATAGAGAGACCAAACCCTGACAGTGAGATAGAGAGACCTAACCCTGACACTGAGATAGAGAGACCTAACCCTGACACTGAGATAGAGACATAACCTTGACACTGAGATAGAGAGACCTAACACTGACACTGAGATAGAGAGACATAACCCTGACACTGAGATAGAGAGACCTAGCACTGACACTGAGATAGAGATACCTAACACTGACACTGACACTGAGATAGAGACCTAACACTGACACTGAAACTGAGATAGAGAGACATAACCCTGACACTGAGATAGAGACCTAATCCTGACACTGAGATAGAGAGACCTAACCTTGACACTGAGATAGAGAGACCTAACACTGACACTGACACTGAGATAGAGACCTAACACTGACACTGAAACTGAGATAGAGAGACATAACCCTGACACTGAGATAGAGACCTAACCCTGACACTGAGGTAGAGAGACCTAACCCTGCCACTGACATAGAGAGACCTAACACTGACACTGAGATAGAGAGACCTAACACTGACACTGAGATAGTGAGACCTAACCCTGACACTGAGATAGACCTAACCCTGACACTGAGATAGACCTAACCCTGACACTGAGATAGAGACCAAACCCTGACACTGAGATAGAGAGACCTAACCCTGACACTGACATAGAGAGACCTAACCTTGACACTGAGAGAGAGAGACCTAACACTGACACTGAGATAGAGAGACCTAACCCTGACACTGAAATAGAGAGACCTAGCACTGACACTGAGATAGAGATACCTAACACTGAGATAGAGAGACCTAACCTTGACACTGAGATAGGGAGACCTAACACTGACACTGACACTGAGATAGAGACCTAACACTGACACTGACACTGAGATAGAGAGACCTAACCCTGACACTGAGATAGAGACCTAACCCTGACACTGAGGTAGAGAGACCCAGCACTGACACTGAGATAGAAATACCTAACACTGACACTGAGATGGAGAGACCGAACCTTGACACTGAGATAGAGAGACCTAACACTGACACTGAGATAGAGACCTAACACTGACACTGACACTGAGATAGAGATACCTAACCCTGACACTGAGATAGAGACCTAACCCTGACACTGAGATAGAGAGACCTAACCCTGACACTGACATAGAGAGACCTAACCCTGACACTGAGATAGAGAGACCTAACACTGACACTGAGATAGTGAGACCTAACCCTGACACTGAGATAGACCTAACCCTGACACTGAGATAGAGACCTAACCCTGACACTGAGATAGAGAGACCTAACCCTGACACTGAGATAGAGAGACCTAACCCTGACACTGAAATAGAGACCTAACACTGACACTGATATACAGATCTAACCCTGACACTGAGATAGAGAGACCTGACACTGACACTAAGATAGAGAGACCTAACCCTGACACTGAGATAGAGACGTAACCCTGACACTGAGATAGAGAGACCTAATCCTGACAATGAGATAGAGACCTAACACTGACACTGATATACAGATCTAACCCTGACACTGATATAGAGAGACCTAACACTGACACTGAGATAGAGACCTAACCCTGACACTGAGATAGAGATACCTAACCCTGACACTGAGATAGAGAGACCTAGCACTGACACTGAGATAGAGAGACCTAACCCTGACACTGAGATAGAGAGACCTAACACTGACACTGAGATAGAGACCTAACCCTGACACTGAGATAGAGAAACCTAACCCTGACACTGACATAGAGAGACCTAACCCTGACACTGAGATAGAGAGACCTAACACTGACACTGAGATAGTGAGACCTAACCCTGACACTGAGATAGAGACCTAACCCTGACACTGAGGTAGAGAGACCCAGCACTGACACTGAGATAGAAATACCTAACACTGACACTGAGATGGAGAGACCTAACCTTGACACTGAGATAGAGAGACCTAACACTGACACTGAGATAGAGACCTAACACTGACACTGACACTGAGATAGAGATACCTAACCCTGACACTGAGATAGAGACCTAACCCTGACACTGAGATAGAGAGACCTAACCCTGACACTGACATAGAGAGACCTAACCCTGACACTGAGATAGAGAGACCTAACACTGACACTGAGATAGTGAGACCTAACCCTGACACTGATATAGACCTAACCCTGACACTGAGATAGAGACCTAACTCTGACACTGAGATAGAGAGACCTAACCCTGACACTGAGATAGAGAGACCTAACCCTGACACTGAAATAGAGACCTAACACTGACACTGATATACAGATCTAACCCTGACACTGAGATAGAGAGACCTGACACTGACACTAAGATAGAGAGACCTAACCCTGACACTGAGATAGAGACGTAACCCTGACACTGAGATAGAGAGACCTAACCCTGACAATGAGATAGAGACCTAACACTGACACTGATATACAGATCTAACCCTGACACTGATATAGAGAGACCTAACACTGACACTGAGATAGAGACCTAACCCTGACACTGAGATAGAGATACCTAACCCTGACACTGAGATAGAGAGACCTAGCACTGACACTGAGATAGAGAGACCTAACCCTGACACTGAGATAGAGAGACCTAACACTGACACTGAGATAGAGACCTAACCCTGACACTGAGATAGAGAAACCTAACCCTGACACTGACATAGAGAGACCTAACCCTGACACTGAGATAGAGAGACCTAACACTGACACTGAGATAGTGAGACCTAACCCTGACACTGAGATAGAGACCTAACCCTGACACTGAGGTAGAGAGACCCAGCACTGACACTGAGATATAAATACCTAACACTGACACTGAGATGGAGAGACCTAACCTTGACACTGAGATAGAGAGACCTAACACTGACACTGAGATAGAGACCTAACACTGACACTGACACTGAGATAGAGATACCTAACCCTGACACTGAGATAGAGACCTAACCCTGACACTGAGATAGAGAGACCTAACCCTGACACTGACATAGAGAGACCTAACCCTGACACTGAGATAGAGAGACCTAACACTGACACTGAGATAGTGAGACCTAACCCTGACACTGATATAGACCTAACCCTGACACTGAGATAGAGACCTAACTCTGACACTGAGATAGAGAGACCTAACCCTGACACTGAGATAGAGAGACCTAACCCTGACACTGAAATAGAGACCTAACACTGACACTGATATACAGATCTAACCCTGACACTGAGATAGAGAGACCTGACACTGACACTAAGATAGAGAGACCTAACCCTGACACTGAGATAGAGACGTAACCCTGACACTGAGATAGAGAGACCTAACCCTGACAATGAGATAGAGACCTAACACTGACACTGATATACAGATCTAACCCTGACACTGATATAGAGAGACCTAACACTGACACTGAGATAGAGACCTAACCCTGACACTGAGATAGAGATACCTAACCCTGACACTGAGATAGAGAGACCTAGCACTGACACTGAGATAGAGAGACCTAACCCTGACACTGAGATAGAGAGACCTAACACTGACACTGAGATAGAAAGACCTAACCTTGACACTGAGATAGAGACCTAACACTGACACTGAGATATAGACATAACACTGACACTGAGATAGAGACCTAACCTTGACACTGATATAGAGACCTAACACTGACACTGAGATAGAGAGACCTAACACTGACACTGAAACTGAGATAGAGATACCTAACCCTAACCCTGACACTGAGATAAAGACCTAACACTGACACTGAGATAGAGACCTAACACTGACACTGAGATATAGAAACCTAACCCTGACACTGATTTAGACACCTAACACTGACACTGAGATAGAGACCTAACCCTGAGACTGAGTTAGAGACCTAACCTTGACACTGAGATAGAGAGACCTAACACTGACACTGAGATAGAGAGACATAACCCTGACACTGAGATAGAGATACCTACCACTGACACTGAGATAGAGATACCTAACACTGACACTGAGATAGAGACCTAACATAGACACTTAGATAGAGAGACCTAACATTGACACTGACACTTAGATAGAGACATAACACTGACACTGACACTGAGATAGAGAGACCTAACCCTGACACTGAGATAGAGACCTAACCCTGACACTGAGGTAGAGAGACCTAGCACTGACACTGAGGTAGAGAGACCTAACCTTGACACTGAGATAGAGACCTAACCCTGACACTGAGATAGAGACCTAACACTGACACTGACACTGAGATAGAGATACATAACCCTGACACTGAGATAAACACCTAAAACTGACACTGAGATAGAGACCTAACACTGACACTGAGATCTAACACTGACACTGACACTGAGATAGAGAGACCTAACACTGACACTGAGATAGTGAGACCTAACCCTGACACTGAGATAGAGACCTAACACTGACACTGACACAGAGATAGAGATAACTAACACTGACACTGACATAGAGAGCCCTAACCCTGACACTGAGATAGTGAGACCTAACCCTGACACTGAGATAGAGCCCTAACCCTGACACTGAGATAATGAGACCGAACCCTGACACTGAGATAGAGACCTAACCCTGACACTGAGATAGAGACCTAACACTGACACTGACACTGAGATAGAGATACCTAACCCTGACACTGAGATAAACACCTAACACTGACACTGAGATAGAGACCTAACACTGACACTGAGATCTAACACTGACACTGACACTGAGATAGAGAGACCTAACACTGACACTGAGATAGTGAGACCTAAACCTGACACTGAGATAGAGACCTAACACTGACACTGACACAGAGATAGAGAGACCTAACACTGACACTGACATAGAGAGCCCTAACCCTGACACTGAGATAGTGAGACCTAACCCTGACACTGAGATAGAGACCTAACACTGACACTGAGATAGAGAAACTTAACCCTGACACTGATTTAGAGACCTAACACTGACACTGAGATAGAGACCTAACCCTGATACTGAGTTACAGACCTAACCCTGACACTGAGATAGAGAGACCTAACACTGACACTGAGATAGAGACCTAACACTGACACTGACACTGAGATAGAGAGACCTAACCCTGACACTGAGATAGAGAGACCTAACCCTGATACTGAGATAGAGAGATCTAACCCTGACACTGAGAAAGAGAGACCTAACCCAGACACTGAGATAGAGAACTAACCCTGACACTGAGATAGAGACCTAACACTGACACTGAGCTAGAGACCTAGCACTGACACTGAGATAGAGAGACCTAACCCTGACACTGACACTGAGATAGAGACCTAACACTGAGACTGAGATAGAGACCTAACCCTGACACTGAGATAGAGAGACCTAACCCTGACACTGAGATAGAGAGACCTAACACTGACACTGAGATAGAGAGACCTAACCCTGACACAAGCACAGAGATAGAGAGACCTAACCCTGACACTGAGATAGAGACCTAACCCTGACACTGAGATAGATACCTAACCCTGACACTGAGATAGAGACCTAACCCTGACACTAAGATAGAGACCCAACCCTGACACTGAGATAGAGAACTAACCCTGACACTGAGATAGAGACCTAACACTGACACTGAGCTAGAGACCTAGCACTGACACTGAGATAGAGAGACCTAACACTGACACTGAGATAGAGAGACATAACACTGACACTGACACTGAGATAAAGACCTAACCCTGACACTGAGATAGAGACAAAACACTGACACTGAGATAGAGAGACCTAACCCTGACACTGAGATAGTGAGACCTAACACTGACACTGAGATAGAGACCTAACCTTGACACTGAGATAGAGAGACCTAACCCTGACACCGAGATAGAGAGACCTAGCACTGACACTGAGATAGAGAGACCTAACCCTCACACTGAGATAGAGAGACCTAACACTGACCCTGACACTGAGATAGAGACCTAACACTTACATTGAGATAGAGACCTAACCCTGACACTGAGATAGAGACCTAACACTGACACTGAGATAGATAGACCTAACACTGTCACTGAGATAGAGACCTAACCCTGATACTGAGATAAAGACCTAACCCCGACACTGATATAGATATCCCTAACCCTGACACTGAGATAGATAGCCATAACCCTGATACTGAGATAGAGAGACCTAACCCTGATACTGACACTGAGATATAGATACCTAACCCTGACACTGAGATAAAGACCTAACACTGACACTGAAATAGAGACCTAACACTGACACTGACACTGAGATAGAGACCTAACACTGACAATGAGATAGAAAGACCTAACACTGACACTGACACAGAGATAGAGAGACCTAACACTGACACTGACACTGAGATAGAGATACCTAACCCTGACACTGAGATAAACACCTAACACTGACACTGAGATAGAGACCTAACACTGACACTGAGATCTAACACTGACACTGACACTGAGATAGAGAGACCTAACACTGACACTGAGATAGTGAGACCTAAACCTGACACTGAGATAGAGACCTAACACTGACACTGACACAGAGATAGAGAGACCTAACACTGACACTGACATAGAGAGCCCTAACCCTGACACTGAAATAGTGAGACCTAACCCTGACACTGAGATAGAGACCTAAAATTGACACTGAGATAGAGAAACTTAACCCTGACACTGATTTAGAGACCTAACACTGACACTGAGATAGAGACCTAACCCTGATACTGAGTTAGAGACCTAACCCTGACACTGAGATAGAGAGACCTAACACTGACACTGAGATAGAGACCTAACACTGACACTGACACTGAGATAGAGAGACCTAACCCTGACAATGAGATAGAGAGACCTAACCCTGATACTGAGATAGAGAGATCTAACCCTGACACTGAGAAAGAGAGACCTAACCCAGACACTGAGATAGAGAACTAATACTGACACTGACACTGAGATAGAGAGACCTAACCCTGACACTGACACTGAGATAGAGACCTAACACTGAGACTGAGATAGAGACCTAACCCTGACACTGAGATAGAGAGACCTAACCCTGACACTGAGATAGAGAGATCTAACACTGACACTAAGATAGAGAGACCTAACCCTGACGCAAGCACTGAGATAGAGAGACCTAACCCTGACACTGAGATAGAGACCTAACCCTGACACTGAGATAGATACCTAACCCTGACACTGAGATAGAGACCTAACCCTGACACTAAGATAGAGACCCAACCCTGACACTGAGATAGAGAACTAACCCTGACACTGAGATAGAGACCTAACACTGACACTGAGCTAGAGACCTAGCACTGACACTGAGATAGAGATACCTAACACTGACACTGACACTGAGATAGAGAGACATAACACTGCCACTGACACTGAGATAAAGACCTAACCCTGACACTGAGATAGAGACAAAACACTGACACTGAGATAGAGAGACCTAACCCTGACACTGAGATAGTGAGACCTAACACTGACACTGAGATAGAGACCTAACCTTGACACTGAGATAGAGAGACCTAACCCTGACACCGAGATAGAGAGACCTAGCACTGACACTGAGATAGAGAGACCTAACCCTCACACTGAGATAGAGAGACCTAACACTGACCCTGACACTGAGATAGAGACCTAACACTTACATTGAGATAGAGACCTAACCCTGATACTGAGATAAAGACCTAACCCCGACAATGAGATAGATATCCCTAACCCTGCCACTGAGATAGATAGCCATAACCCTGATACTGAGATAGAGATACCTAACCCTGATACTGACACTGAGATATAGATACCTAACCCTGACACTGAGATAAAGACCTAACACTGACACTGAAATAGAGACCTAACACTGACACTGACACTGAGATAGAGACCTAACACTGACACTGAGATAGAAAGACCTAACACTGACAGTGACACAGAGATAGAGAGACCTAACACTGACACTGACACTGAGATAAAGACCTAACCCTGACACTGAGATAGTGAGACCTAACACTGACACTGAGATAGAGAGACCTAACCTTGACACTGAGATAGAGAGACCTAACACTGACACTGACACTGAGATAGAGACCTAACACTGACACTGACACTGAGATAGAGACCTAACACTGACACTGAAACTGAGATAGAGAGACCTAACACTGACACTGAGATAGAGAGACCTAACCCTGACACTGAGATAAAGACCTAACACTGACACTGATATACATATCTAACCCTGACACTGAGATAGAGAGACCTAACACTAACACTGATATAGAGAGACCTAACCCTGACACTGATATAGAGACCTAACCCTGACACTGAGATAGAGAGACCTAACACTGACACTGAGAGAGAGACCTAACACTGACACTGAGATAGAGAGACCTAACACTGACACTGAGATAGTGAGACCTAACCCTGACACTGAGATAGACCTAACCCTGACACTGAGATAGAGACCTAACCCTGACACTGAGATAGAGAGACCTAACACTGACACTGACACTGAGATAGAGAGACCTAACACTGACACTGACACTGAGATAGAGAGACCTAACCCTGACGCTGATATAGAGACCTAACCCTGACACTGAGATAAAGACCTAACCCTGACACTGACATAGAGACAAAACACTGACACTGAGATAGAGAGACCTAACCCTAACACTGAGATAGAGAGACCTAACCCTGACACTGAGATAGAGACCTAACCCTGACACTGAGATAGAGACCTAACACTGACACTGAGATAGAGATACCTAACACTGACACTGAGATAGAGACCTAACCTTGACACTTAGATAGAGAGACCTAACATTGACACTGACACTTAGATAGAGACCTAACACTGACACTGACACTGCGATAGAGAGACCTAACACTGACACTGAGATAGAGAGACCTAACCCTGACACTGAGATAGAGAGACCTAACCCTGACACTGAGATAGAGAGTCCTAAACCTGACACTGAGATTGAGAGTCCTAACCCTGACACTGAGATAGAGAGACCTAACACTGACACTGAGATAGTGAGACCTAACCCTGACACTGAGATAGACCTAACCCTGACACTGAGATAGAGACCTAACCCTGACACTGAGATAGATACCTAACCCTGACACTGACATAGAGAGACCAAACCGTGACACTGAGATAGAGAGACCTAACCCTGACACTGAGATAGAGAGACCTAACCCTGACACTGAGATAGAGACCTAACCTTGACACTGAGATAGAGAGACCTAACACTGACACTGAGATAGAGAGACATAACCCTGACACTGAGATAGAGAGACCTAGCACTGACACTGAGATAGAGATACCTAACACTGACACTGAGATAGAGAGACCTAACCTTGACACCGAGATAGAGAGACCTAACACTGACACTGACACTGAGATAGAGACCTAACACTGACACTGAAACTGAGATAGAGAGACATAACCCTGACACTGAGATAGAGACCTAACCCTGACACTGAGATAGAGAGACCTAACCCTGCCACTGACATAGAAATACCTAACCCTGACACTGAGATAGAGAGACCTAACACTGACACTGAGATAGTGAGACCTAACCCTGACACTGACATAGACCTAACCCTGACACTGAGATAGAGACCTAACCCTGACACTGAGATAGAGACCTAACCCTGACACTGAGATAGAGAGACCTAACCCTGACACTGACATAGAGAGAACTAACCTTGACACTGAGATAGAGAGACCTAACACTGACACTGAGATAGAGAGACCTAACCCTGACACTGAAATAGAGAGACCTAGCACTGACACTGAGATAGAGATACCTAACACTGAGATAGAGAGACCTAACCTTGACACTGAGATAGAGAGACCTAACACTGACACTGACACTGAGATAGAGACCTAACACTGACACTGACACTGAGATAGAGAGACCTAATCCTGACATTGAGATAGAGACCTAACCCTGACACTGAGGTAGAGAGACCCAGCACTGACACTGAGATAGAAATACCTAACACTGACACTGAGATGGAGAGACCTAACCTTGACACTGAGATAGAGAGACCTAACACTGACACTGACACTGAGACAGAGACCTAACACTGACACTGAAACTGAGATAGAGATACCTAACCCTGACACTGAGATATAGACCTAACCCTGACACTGAGATAGAGAGACCTAACCCTGACACTGAGATAGAGAGACCTAACACTGACACTGAGATAGTGAGACCTAACCCTGACACTGAGATATACCTAACCCTGACACTGAGATAGAGACCTAACCATGACACTGAGATAGAGACCAAACCCTGACACTGAGATAGAGAGACCTAACCCTGACACTGAGATAGAGAGACCTAACCCTCACACTGAAATAGAGACCTAACACTGACACTGATATACAGATCTAACCCTGACACTGAGATAGAGAGACCTGACACTGACACTGAGATAGAGAGACCTAACCCTGACAATGAGATAGAGACCTAACACTAACACTGATATACAGATCTAACCCTGATACTGATATCGAGAGACCTAACCCTGACACTGAGATATAGACCTAACCCTGACACTGAGATAGAGATACCTAACCCTGACACTGAGATAGAGAGACCTAGCACTGACACTGAGATAGAGAGACCTAAACCTGACACTGAGATAGAGAGACCTAACACTGATACTGAAATAGAAAGACCTAACCTTGACACTGAGATAGAGACCTAACACTGACACTGAGATAGAGACATAACACTGACACTGAGATAGAGACCTAACCTTGACACTGAGATAGAGACCTAACACTGACACTGAGATAGAGAGACATAACACTGACAATGAAACTGAGATAGAGATACCTAACCCTAACCCTGACACTGAGATAAAGACCTAACACTGACACTGAGCTAGAGACCTAACACTGACACTGAAATATAGAAACCTAACCCTGACACTGATTTAGACACCTAACACTGACACTGAGATAGAGACCTAACCCTGAGACTGAGTTAGAGACCTAACCTTGACACTGAGATAGAGAGACCTAACACTGACACTGAGATAGAGAGACCTAACCCTGACACTGAGATAGAGAGACCTACCACTGACACTGAGATATAGATACCTAACACTGACACTGAGATAGAGACCTAACCTTGACACTTAGATAGAGCGACCTAACATTGACACTGACACTTAGATAGAGACCTAACACTGACACTGACACTGAGATAGAGAGACCTAACCCTGACACTGAGATAGAGACCTAACCCTGAAACTGAGATAGAGACCTAACCCTGACACTGAGATAGAGAGACCTAGCACTGACACTGAGGTAGAGATACCTAACACTGACACTGAGATAGAGAGACCTAACACTGACACTGAGATAGAGAGACCTAACCCTGACACTGAGATAGAGAGACCTACCACTGACACTGAGATATAGATACCTAACACTGACACTGAGATAGAGACCTAACCTTGACACTTAGATAGAGCGACCTAACATTGACACTGACACTTAGATAGAGACCTAACACTGACACTGACACTGAGATAGAGAGACCTAACCCTGACACTGAGATAGAGACCTAACCCTGAAACTGAGATAGAGACCTAACCCTGACACTGAGATAGAGAGACCTAGCACTGACACTGAGGTAGAGATACCTAACACTGACACTGAGATAGAGAGACCTAACCTTGACACTGAGATAGAGACCTAACCCTGACACTGAGATAGAGACTTAACACTGACACTGAGATAGAGACCTAACACTGACACTGACACTGAGATAGAGATACCTAACCCTGGCACTGAGATAAACACCTAACACTGACACTGAGATAGAGACCTAACACTGACACTGAGATCTAACACTGACACTGACACTGAGGTAGAGAGACCTAACACTGACACTGACATAGAGAGCCCTAACCCTGACACTGAGATAGTGAGACCTAACCCTGACACTGAGATAGAAACCTAACACTGACACTGACACAGAGATAGAGAGACCTAACACTGACACTGACATAGAGAGCCCTAACCTTGACACTGAGATAGTGAGACCTAACCCTGATACTGAGATAGAGAGACCTAACACTGACACTGACACTGAGATAGAGACCTAACACTGACACTGAGATAGAGAAACCTAACCCTGACACTGATTTAGAGACCTAACACTGACACTGAGATAGAGACCTAACCCTGATACTGAGTTAGAGACCTAACCATGACACTGAGGTAGAGAGACCTAACCTTGATACTGAGATAGAGACCTAACCTTGACACTGAGATAGAGAGACCTCACAATGACACTGAGATAGAGAGACCTAACCCTGACACTGAGATATAGAACCTAGCACTGACACTGAGATAGAGATACCTAACACTGACACTGAGATAGAGAGACCTAACCTTGACACTGATATAGAGAGACCTAACACTGACACTGACACTGAGATAGTGACCTAACACTGACACTGACACTGAGATAGAGAGACCTAACCCTGACACTGAGATAGAGAGACCTAACCCTGAAACTGAGATAGAGAGACCTAACACTGACACTGAGATAGAGACCTAACACTGACACTGACACTGAGATAGAGAGAACTAACCCTGACACTGAGATAGAGAGACCTAACCCAGACACTGAGATAGAGACCTAACACTGACACTGACACTGAGATAGAGAGACCTAACCCTGACACTGACACTGAGATAGAGACCTAACACTGACACTGAGATAGAGAGACCTAACCCTGACACTGAGATAGAGACCTAACCCTGCCACTGAGATAGAGAGACCTAACACTGACACTGAGATAGAGAGACCTATCCCTGACGCAAGCACTGAGATAGAGACCTAACACTGACACTGAGATAGAGACCTAACCCTGACACTGAGATAGATACCTAACCCTGACACTGAGATAGAGACCTAACCCTGACACTAAGATAGAGACCCAACCCTGACACTGAGATAGAGACCTAACCCTGACACTGAGATAGAGACCTAACACTGACACTGAGCTAGAGACCTAGCACTGACACTGAGATAGAGAGACCTAACACTGACACTGACACTGAGATAGAGAGACCTAACACTGACACTGACATTGAGATAAAGACCTAACCCTGACACTGAGATAGAGACAAAACACTGACACTGAGATAGAGAGACCTAACCCAGACACTGAGATAGTGAGACCTAACACTGACACTGAGATAGAGAGACCTAACCCTGACACTGAGAAATAGAGACCTAACACTGACACTGACACTGAGATAGAGACCTAACACTGACACTGAGATAGAGACCTAACCCCGACACTGAGATAGAGAACCCTAACCCTGATACTGAGATAGAGAAACCTAACCCTGATACTGACACTGAGAAATAGATACCTAACCCTGACACTGAGATAAAGACCTAACCCTGACATTGAGATATATACCTAACACTGACACTGAGATAGAGACCTAACACTGACACTGATACTGATATAGAGAACCCTGACACTGAGATAAAGACCTACCCCTGACACTGAGAAAGATACCTAACACTGACACTGAGATAGAGACCTAACACTGACACTGCAATATAGACCTAACACTGACACTGACACTGAGATAGAGACTTAACACTGACACTGAGATAGAGACCTAACACTGACACTGACACTGAGATAGAGATACCTAACCCTGACACTGAGATAAACACCTAACACTGACACTGAGATAGAGACCTAACACTGACACTGAGATCTAAAACTGACACTGACACTGAGATAGAGAGACCTAACACTGACATAGAGACCTAACACTGACACTGAGATAGAGACCTAGCACTGACACTGAGATAGAGAGACCTAACACTGACACTGACACTGAGATAGAGAGACCTAACACTGATACTGACACTGAGATAAAGACCTAACCCTGACACTGAGATAGAGACCTAACCCTGACACTAAGATAGAGACCCAACCCTGACACTGAGATAGAGACCTAACCCTGACACTGAGATAGAGACCTAACACTGACACTGAGATAGAGAGACCTAACACTGACACTGACACTGAGATAGAGAGACCTAACACTGATACTGACACTGAGATAAAGACCTAACCCTGACACTGAGATAGAGACCTAACCCTGACACTAAGATAGAGACCCAACCCTGACACTGAGATAGAGACCTAACCCTGACACTGAGATAGAGACCTAACACTGACACTGAGATAGAGACCTAGCACTGACACTGAGATAGAGAGACCTAACACTGACACTGACACTGAGATAGAGAGACCTAACACTGACACTGACACTGAGATAAAGACCTAACCCTGACACTGAGATAGAGACAAAACACTGACACTGAGATAGAGAGACCTAACCCTGACACTGAGATAGTGAGACCTAACACTGACACTGAGATAGAGACCTAACCTTGACACTGAGATAGAGAGACCTAACCCTCACATTGAGATAGAGAGACCTAACACTGACCCTGACACTGAGATAGAGAGACCTAACCTTGACACTGAGATAGAGACCTAACACTGACACTGAGATAGAGACCTAACACTTACATTGAGATAGAGACCTAACCCTGACACTGAGATAGAGACCTAACCCTGATACTGAGATAAAGACCTAACCCCGACACTGAGATATATATCCCTAACCCTGACACTGAGATAGATAGCCCTAACCATGATACTGAGATAGAGAGACCTAACCCTGATACTGATACTGACACTGAGATATAGATACCTAACCCTGACACTGAGATAAAGACCTAACACTGACACTGAAATAGAGACCTAACACTGACACTGAGATAGAGACCTAACACTGACACTGAGATAGAAAGACCTAACACTGACACTGACACAGAGATAGAGAGACCTAACACTGACACTGACACTGAGATAAAGACCTAACCCTGACACTGAGATAGAGACAAAACACTGACACTGAGATAGAGAGACCTAACCCAGACACTGAGATAGTGAGACCTAACACTGACACTGAGATAGAGAGACCTAACCCTGACACTGAGAAATAGAGACCTAACACTGACACTGAGATAGAGAGACCTAACACTGACACTGAGATAGAGACCTATCACTGACACTGAGATAGAGACCTAACACTGACACTGAGATAGAGAGACCTAACACTGACACTGAGATAGAGACCTAACCCTGATACTGAGATAAAGACCTAACCCTGACTCTGAGATAGAGACCTAACCCCGATACTGAGATAGAGAACCCTAACCATGATACTGAGATAGAGAAACCTAACCCTGATACTGACACTGAGAAATAGATACCTAACCCTGACACTGAGATAAAGACCTAACCCTGACATTGAGATATATACCTAACACTGACACTGAGATAGAGGCCTAACACTGACACTGATACTGATATAGAGAACCCTGACACTGAGATAAAGACCTACCCCTGACATTGAGAAAGATACCTAACACTGACACTGAGATAGAGACCTAACACTGACACTGCAATATAGACCTAACACTGACACTGACACTGAGATAGAGAGACCTAACACTGACACTGACACTGAGATAGAGAGACCTAACCCTGACGCTGATATAGAGACCTAACCCTGACACTGAGATCAAGACCTAACCCTGACACTGACATAGAGACAAAACACTGACACTGAGATAGAGAGACCTAACCCTAACACTGAGATAGAGAGACCTAACCCTGACACTGAGATAGAGAGACCTAACACTGACACTGACACTGAGATAGAGACCTAACCCTGACACTGAGATAGAGACCTAACACTGACACTGAGATAGAGATACCTAACACTGACACTGAGATAGAGACCTAACCTTGACACTTAGATAGAGAGACCTAACATTGACACTGACACTTAGATAGAGACCTAACACTGACACTGACACTGAGATAGAGAGACCTAACCCTGACACTGAGATAGAGACCTAACCCTGACACTGAGGTAGAGAGACCTAGCACTGACACTGAGGTAGAGATACCTAACACTGACACTGAGATAGAGAGACCTAACCCTGACTCTGAGATAGAGACCTAACCCCGATACTGAGATAGAGAACCCTAACCATGATACTGAGATAGAGAAACCTAACCCTGATACTGACACTGAGAAATAGATACCTAACCCTGACACTGAGATAAAGACCTAACCCTGACATTGAGATATATACCTAACACTGACACTGAGATAGAGGCCTAACACTGACACTGATACTGATATAGAGAACCCTGACACTGAGATAAAGACCTACCCCTGACATTGAGAAAGATACCTAACACTGACACTGAGATATAGACCTAACACTGACACTGCAATATAGACCTAACACTGACACTGACACTGAGATAGAGAGACCTAACACTGACACTGACACTGAGATAGAGAGACCTAACCCTGACGCTGATATAGAGACCTAACCCTGACACTGAGATCAAGACCTAACCCTGACACTGACATAGAGACAAAACACTGACACTGAGATAGAGAGACCTAACCCTAACACTGAGATAGAGAGACCTAACCCTGACACTGAGATAGAGAGACCTAACACTGACACTGACACTGAGATAGAGACCTAACCCTGACACTGAGATAGAGACCTAACACTGACACTGAGATAGAGATACCTAACACTGACACTGAGATAGAGACCTAACCTTGACACTTAGATAGAGAGACCTAACATTGACACTGACACTTAGATAGAGACCTAACACTGACACTGACACTGAGATAGAGAGACCTAACCCTGACACTGAGATAGAGACCTAACACTGACACTGAGATAGAGATACCTAACACTGACACTGAGATAGAGACCTAACCTTGACACTTAGATAGAGAGACCTAACATTGACACTGACACTTAGATAGAGACCTAACACTGACACTGACACTGAGATAGAGAGACCTAACCCTGACACTGAGATAGAGACCTAACCCTGACACTGAGGTAGAGAGACCTAGCACTGACACTGAGGTAGAGATACCTAACACTGACACTGAGATAGAGAGACCTAACCCTGACTCTGAGATAGAGACCTAACCCCGATACTGAGATAGAGAACCCTAACCATGATACTGAGATAGAGAAACCTAACCCTGATACTGACACTGAGAAATAGATACCTAACCCTGACACTGAGATAAAGACCTAACCCTGACATTGAGATATATACCTAACACTGACACTGAGATAGAGGCCTAACACTGACACTGATACTGATATAGAGAACCCTGACACTGAGATAAAGACCTACCCCTGACATTGAGAAAGATACCTAACACTGACACTGAGATATAGACCTAACACTGACACTGCAATATAGACCTAACACTGACACTGACACTGAGATAGAGAGACCTAACACTGACACTGACACTGAGATAGAGAGACCTAACCCTGACGCTGATATAGAGACCTAACCCTGACACTGAGATCAAGACCTAACCCTGACACTGACATAGAGACAAAACACTGACACTGAGATAGAGAGACCTAACCCTAACACTGAGATAGAGAGACCTAACCCTGACACTGAGATAGAGAGACCTAACACTGACACTGACACTGAGATAGAGACCTAACCCTGACACTGAGATAGAGACCTAACACTGACACTGAGATAGAGATACCTAACACTGACACTGAGATAGAGACCTAACCTTGACACTTAGATAGAGAGACCTAACATTGACACTGACACTTAGATAGAGACCTAACACTGACACTGACACTGAGATAGAGAGACCTAACCCTGACACTGAGATAGAGACCTAACCCTGACACTGAGGTAGAGAGACCTAGCACTGACACTGAGGTAGAGATACCTAACACTGACACTGAGATAGAGAGACCTAACCTTGACACTGAGATAGAGACCTAACCCTGACACTGAGATAGAGACTTAACACTGACACTGAGATAGAGACCTAGCATTGACACTGACACTGAGATAGAGATACCTAACCCTGACACTGAGATAAACACCTAACACTGACACTGAGATAGAGACCTAACACTGACACTGAGATCTAACACTGACACTGACACTGAGATAGAGAGACCTAACACTGACATAGAGAGCCCTAACCCTGACACTGAGATAGAGACCTAACACTGACACTGACACAGAGATAGAGAGACCTAACACTGACACTGACATAGAGAGCCCTAACCCTGACACTGAGATAGTGAGACCTAACCCTGATACTGAGATAGAGAGACCTAACACTGACACTAACACTGAGATAGAGCGACCTAACCCTGACACTGAGATAGAGACCTAACACTGACACTGAGATAGAGAAACCTAACCCCAACACTGATTTAGAGACCTAACACTGACACTGAGATAGAGAGACCTAACCCTGATACTGAGATAGAGACCTAACCTTGACACTGAGATAGAGAGACCTCACAATGACACTGAGATAGAGAGACCTAACCCTGACACTGAGATATAGAACCTAGCACTGACACTGAGATAGAGACACCTAACACTGACACTGAGATAGAGAGACCTAACCTTGACACTGATATAGAGAGACCTAACACTGACACTGACACTGAGATAGTGACCTAACACTGACACTGACACTGAGATAGAGAGACCTAACCCTGACACTGAGATAGAGAGACCTAACCCTGAAACTGAGATAGAGAGACCTAACACTGACACTGAGATAGAGACCTAACACTGACACTGACACTGAGATAGAGAGAACTAACCCTGACACTGAGATAGAGAGACCTAACCCTGATACTGAGATAGAGAGATCTAACCCTGACACTGAGAAAGAGAGACCTAACCCAGACACTGAGATAGAGACCTAACACTGACACTGACACTGAGATAGAGAGACCTAACCCTGACACTGACACTGAGATAGAGACCTAACACTGACTCTGAGATAGAGACCTAACCCTGACACTGAGATAGAGACCTAACCCTGACACTGAAATAGAGACCTAACCCTGCCACTGAGATATAGAGACCTAACACTGACACTGAGATAGAGAGACCTAACCCTGACACTGAAATAGAGACCTAACCCTGACACTGAGATAGAGAGACCTAACCCTGACACTGAGATAGAGACCTAACCCTGACACTGAGATAGATACCTAACCCTGACACTGAGATAGAGACCTAACCCTGACACTAAGATAGAGACCCAACCCTGACACTGAGATAGAGACCTAACCCTGACACTGAGATAGAGACCTAACACTGACACTGAGATAGAGACCTAGCACTGACACTGAGATAGAGAGACCTAACACTGACACTGACACTGAGATAGAGACCTAACACTGACACTGAGATAGAGACCTAGCACTGACACTGAGATAGAGAGACCTAACACTGACACTGACACTGAGATAGAGAGAACTAACCCTGACACTGAGATAGAGAGACCTAACCCAGACACTGAGATAGAGACCTAACACTGACACTGACACTGAGATAGAGAGACCTAACCCTGACACTGACACTGAGATAGAGACCTAACACTGACACTGAGATAGAGAGACCTAACCCTGACACTGAGATAGAGACCTAACCCTGCCACTGAGATAGAGAGACCTAACACTGACACTGAGATAGAGAGACCTATCCCTGACGCAAGCACTGAGATAGAGACCTAACACTGACACTGAGATAGAGACCTAACCCTGACACTGAGATAGAGAGACCTAACCCTGACACTGAAATAGAGACCTAACCCTGCCACTGAGATATAGAGACCTAACAATGACACTGAGATAGAGAGACCTAACCCTGACACTGAAATAGAGACCTAACCCTGACACTGAGATAGAGAGACCTAACCCTGACACTGAGATAGAGACCTAACCCTGACACTGAGATAGATACCTAACCCTGACACTGAGATAGAGACCTAACCCTGACACTAAGATAGAGACCCAACCCTGACACTGAGATAGAGACCTAACCCTGACATTGAGATAGAGACCTAACACTGACACTGAGATAGAGACCTAGCACTGACACTGAGATAGAGAGACCTAACACTGACACTGACACTGAGATAGAGAGACTTAACACTGACACTGACACTGAGATAAAGACCTAACCCTGACACTGAGATAGAGACAAAACACTGACACTGAGATAGAGAGACCTAACCCTGACACTGAGATAGTGAGACCTAACACTGACACTGAGATAGAGACCTAACCTTGACACTGAGATAGAGAGACCTAACCCTCACACTGAGATAGAGAGACCTAACACTGACCCTGACACTGAGATAGAGAGACCTAACCTTGACACTGAGATAGAGACCTAACACTGACACTGAGATAGATACCTAACACTTACATTGAGATAGAGACCTAACCCTGACACTGAGATAGAGACCTAACACTGACACTGAGATAGAGAGACCTAACACTGTCACTGAGATAGAGACCTAACCCTGATACTGAGATAAAGACCTAACCCCGACACTGAGATAGATATCCCTAACCCTGACACTGAGATAGATAGCCCTAACCATGATACTGAGATAGAGAGACCTAACCCTGATACTGACACTGATATATAGATACCTAACCCTGACACTGAGATAAAGACCTAACACTGACACTGAAATAGAGACCTAACACTGACACTGACACTGAGATAGAGACCTAACACTGACACTGAGATAGAAAGACCTAACACTGACACTGACACAGAGATAGAGATACCTAACACTGACACTGACACTGAGATAGAGACCTAACCCTGACACTGAGATAGAGACCTAACACTGACACTGAGATAGAGATACCTAACACTGACACTGAGATAGAGACCTAACCTTGACACTTAGATAGAGAGACCTAACATTGACACTGACACTTAGATAGAGACCTAACACTGACACTGACACTGAGATAGAGAGACCTAACCCTGACACTGAGATAGAGACCTAACCCTGACACTTAGGTAGAGAGACCTAGCACTGACACTGAGGTAGAGATACCTAACACTGACACAGAGATAGAGAGACCTAACCTTGACACTGAGATAGAGACCTAACCCTGACACTGAGATAGAGACTTAACACTGACACTGAGATAGAGACCTAACACTGACACTGACACTGAGATAGAGATACCTAACCCTGACACTGAGATAAACACCTAACACTGACACTGAGATAGAGACCTAACACTGACACTGAGATCTAACACTGACACTGACACTGAGATAGAGAGACCTAACACTGACACTGACATAGAGACCTAACACTGACACTGAGATAGAGACCTAGCACTGACACTGAGATAGAGAGACCTAACACTGACACTGACACTGAGATAGAGAGACCTAACACTGATACTGACACTGAGATAAAGAACTAACCCTGACACTGAGATAGAGACCTAACCCTGACACTAAGATAGAGACCCAACCCTGACACTGAGATAGAGACCTAACCCTGACACTGAGATAGAGACCTAACACTGACATTGAGATAGAGACCTAGCACTGACACTGAGATAGAGAGACCTAACACTGACACTGACACTGAGATAGAGAGACCTAACACTGACACTGACACTGAGATAAAGACCTAACCCTGACACTGAGATAGAGACAAAACACTGACACTGAGATAGAGAGACCTAACCCTGACACTGAGATAGTGAGACCTAACACTGACACTGAGATAGAGACCTAACCTTGACACTGAGATAGAGAGACCTAACCCTCACACTGAGATAGAGAGACCTAACACTGACCCTGACACTGAGATAGAGAGACCTAACCTTGACACTGAGATAGAGACCTAACACTGACACTGAGATAGAGACCTAACACTTACATTGAGATAGAGACCTAACCCTGACACTGAGATAGAGACCTAACACTGACACTGAGATAGAGAGACCTAAAACTGTCACTGAGATAGAGACCTAACCCTGATACTGAGATAAAGACCTAACCCCGACACTGAGATATATATCCCCAACCCTGACACTGAGATAGATAGCCCTAACCATGATACTGAGATAGAGAGACCTAACCCTGATACTGACACTGAGATATAGATACCTAACCCTGACACTGAGATAAAGACCTAACACTGACACTGAAATAGAGACCTAACACTGACACTGACACTGAGATAGAGACCTAACACTGACACTGAGATAGAAAGACCTAACACTGACACTGACACAGAGATAGAGAGACCTAACACTGACACTGACACTGAGATAAAGACCTAACCCTGACACTGAGATAGAGACAAAACACTGACACTGAGATAGAGAGACCTAACCCAGACACTGAGATAGTGAGACCTAACACTGACACTGAGATAGAGAGACCTAACCCTGACACTGAGAAATAGAGACCTAACACTGACACTGAGATAGAGAGACCTAACACTGACACTGAGATAGAGACCTAACACTGACACTGAGATAGAGACCTAACACTGACACTGAGATAGAGAGACCTAACACTGACACTGAGATAGAGACCTAACCCTGATACTGAGATAAAGACCTAACCCTGACTCTGAGATAGAGACCTAACCCCGACACTGAGATAGAGAACCCTAACCATGATACTGAGATAGAGAAACCTAACCCTGATACTGACACTGAGAAATAGATACCTAACCCTGACACTGAGATAAAGACCTAACCCTGACATTGAGATATATACCTAACACTGACACTGAGATAGAGACCTAACACTGACACTGATACTGATATAGAGAACCCTGACACTGAGATAAAGACCTACCCCTGACACTGAGAAAGATACCTAACACTGACACTGAGATAGAGACCTAACACTGACACTGCAATATAGACCTAACACTGACACTGACACTGAGATAGAGAGACCTAACACTGACACTGACACTGAGATAGAGAGACCTAACCCTGACGCTGATATAGAGACCTAACCCTGACACTGAGATAAAGACCTAACCCTGACACTGACATAGAGACAAAACACTGACACTGAGATAGAGAGACCTAACCCTGACACTGAGATAGAGAGACCTAACCCTGACACTGAGATATAGAGACCTAACACTGACACTGACACTGAGATAGAGACCTAACCCTGACACTGAGATAGAGACCTAACACTGACACTGAGATATAGATACCTAACACTGACACTGAGATAGAGACCTAACCTTGACACTTAGATAGAGAGACCTAACATTGACACTGACACTTAGATAGAGACCTAACACTGACACTGACACTGAGATAGAGAGACCTAACCCTGACACTGAGATAGAGACCTAACCCTGACACTGAGGTAGAGAGACCTAGCACTGACACTGAGGTAGAGATACCTAACACTGACACTGAGATAGAGAGACCTAACCTTGACACTGAGATAGAGACCTAACCCTGAAACTGAGATAGAGACTTAACACTGACACTGAGATAGAGACCTAGCACTGACACTGACACTGAGATAGAGATACCTAACCCTGACACTGAGATAAACACCTAACACTGACACTGAGATAGAGACCTAACACTGACACTGAGATCTAACACTGACATTGACACTGAGATAGAGAGACCTAACACTGACATAGAGAGCCCTAACCCTGACACTGAGATAGAGACCTAACACTGACACTGACACAGAGATAGAGAGACCTAACACTGACACTGACATAGAGAGCCCTAACCCTGACACTGAGATAGTGAGACCTAACCCTGATACTGAGGTAGAGAGACCTAGCACTGACACTGAGGTAGAGATACCTAACACTGACACTGAGATAGAGAGACCTAACCTTGACACTGAGATAGAGACCTAACCCTGAAACTGAGATAGAGACTTAACACTGACACTGAGATAGAGACCTAGCACTGACACTGACACTGAGATAGAGATACCTAACCCTGACACTGAGATAAACACCTAACACTGACACTGAGATAGAGACCTAACACTGACACTGAGATCTAACACTGACACTGACACTGAGATAGAGAGACCTAACACTGACATAGAGAGCCCTAACCCTGACACTGAGATAGAGACCTAACACTGACACTGAGATAGAGAAACCTAACCCCGACACTGATTTAGAGACCTAACACTGACACTGAGATAGAGACCTAACCCTGATACTGAGTTAGAGACCTAACCATGACACTGAGATAGAGAGACCTAACCCTGATACTGAGATAGAGACCTAACCTTGACACTGAGATAGAGAGACCTCACAATGACACTGAGATAGAGAGACCTAACCCTGACACTGAGATATAGAACCTAGCACTGACACTGAGATGGAGACACCTAACACTGACACTGAGATAGAGAGACCTAACCTTGACACTGATATAGAGAGACCTAACACTGACACTGACACTGAGATAGTGACCTAACACTGACACTGACACTGAGATAGAGAGACCTAACCCTGACACTGAGATAGAGAGACCTAACCCTGAAACTGAGATAGAGAGACCTAACACTGACACTGAGATAGAGACCTAACACTGACACTGACACTGACATAGAGAGAACTAACCCTGACACTGAGATAGAGAGACCTAACCCTGATACTGAGATAGAGAGATCTAACCCTGACACTGAGAAAGAGAGACCTAACCCAGACACTGAGATAGAGACCTAACCCTGACACTGAGGTAGAGAGACCTAGCACTGACACTGAGGTAGAGATACCTAACACTGACACTGAGATAGAGAGACCTAACCTTGACACTGAGATAGAGACCTAACCCTGAAACTGAGATAGAGACTTAACACTGACACTGAGATAGAGACCTAGCACTGACACTGACACTGAGATAGAGATACCTAACCCTGACACTGAGATAAACACCTAACACTGACACTGAGATAGAGACCTAACACTGACACTGAGATCTAACACTGACATTGACACTGAGATAGAGAGACCTAACACTGACATAGAGAGCCCTAACCCTGACACTGAGATAGAGACCTAACACTGACACTGACACAGAGATAGAGAGACCTAACACTGACACTGACATAGAGAGCCCTAACCCTGACACTGAGATAGTGAGACCTAACCCTGATACTGAGGTAGAGAGACCTAGCACTGACACTGAGGTAGAGATACCTAACACTGACACTGAGATAGAGAGACCTAACCTTGACACTGAGATAGAGACCTAACCCTGAAACTGAGATAGAGACTTAACACTGACACTGAGATAGAGACCTAGCACTGACACTGACACTGAGATAGAGATACCTAACCCTGACACTGAGATAAACACCTAACACTGACACTGAGATAGAGACCTAACACTGACACTGAGATCTAACACTGACACTGACACTGAGATAGAGAGACCTAACACTGACATAGAGAGCCCTAACCCTGACACTGAGATAGAGACCTAACACTGACACTGAGATAGAGAAACCTAACCCCGACACTGATTTAGAGACCTAACACTGACACTGAGATAGAGACCTAACCCTGATACTGAGTTAGAGACCTAACCATGACACTGAGATAGAGAGACCTAACCCTGATACTGAGATAGAGACCTAACCTTGACACTGAGATAGAGAGACCTCACAATGACACTGAGATAGAGAGACCTAACCCTGACACTGAGATATAGAACCTAGCACTGACACTGAGATGGAGACACCTAACACTGACACTGAGATAGAGAGACCTAACCTTGACACTGATATAGAGAGACCTAACACTGACACTGACACTGAGATAGTGACCTAACACTGACACTGACACTGAGATAGAGAGACCTAACCCTGACACTGAGATAGAGAGACCTAACCCTGAAACTGAGATAGAGAGACCTAACACTGACACTGAGATAGAGACCTAACACTGACACTGACACTGACATAGAGAGAACTAACCCTGACACTGAGATAGAGAGACCTAACCCTGATACTGAGATAGAGAGATCTAACCCTGACACTGAGAAAGAGAGACCTAACCCAGACACTGAGATAGAGACCTAACACTGACACTGACACTGAGATAGAGAGACCTAACCCTGACACTGACACTGAGATAGAGACCTAACACTGACTCTGAGATAGAGACCTAACCCTGACACTGAGATAGAGAGACCTAACCCTGACACTGAAATAGAGACCTAACCCTGCCACTGAGATATAGAGACCTAACACTGACACTGAGATAGAGAGACCTAACCCTGACACTGAAATAGAGACCTAACCCTGACACTGAGATAGAGAGACCTAACCCTGACACTGAGATAGAGACCTAACCCTGACACTGAGATAGATACCTAACCCTGACACTGAGATAGAGACCTAACCCTGACACTAAGATAGAGACCCAACCCTGACACTGAGATAGAGACCTAACCCTGACACTGAGATAGAGACCTAACACTGACACTGAGATAGAGACCTAGCACTGACACTGAGATAGAGAGACCTAACACTGACACTGACACTGAGATAGAGAGACCTAACACTGACACTGACACTGAGATAAAGACCTAACCCTGACACTGAGATAGAGAAAAAACACTGATACTGAGATAAAGACCTAACCCCGACACTGAGATAGATATCCCTAACCCTGACACTGAGATAGATAGCCCTAACCATGATACTGAGATAGAGAGACCTAACCCTGATACTGACACTGATATATAGATACCTAACCCTGACACTGAGATAAAGACCTAACACTGACACTGAAATAGAGACCTAACACTGACACTGACACTGAGATAGAGACCTAACCCTGACACTGAGATAGAGAGACCTAACCCTGACACTGAAATAGAGACCTAACCCTGCCACTGAGATATAGAGACCTAACACTGACACTGAGATAGAGAGACCTAACCCTGACACTGAAATAGAGACCTAACCCTGACACTGAGATAGAGAGACCTAGCACTGACACTGAGGTAGAGATACCTAACACTGACACTGAGATAGAGAGACCTAACCTTGACACTGAGATAGAGACATAACCCTGAAACTGAGATAGAGACTTAACACTGACACTGAGATAGAGACCTAGCACTGACACTGACACTGAGATAGAGATACCTAACCCTGACACTGAGATAAACACCTAACACTGACACTGAGATAGAGACCTAACACTGACACTGAGATCTAACACTGACATTGACACTGAGATAGAGAGACCTAACACTGACATAGAGAGCCCTAACCCTGACACTGAGATAGAGACCTAACACTGACACTGACACAGAGATAGAGAGACCTAACACTGACACTGACATAGAGAGCCCTAACCCTGACACTGAGATAGTGAGACCTAACCCTGATACTGAGGTAGAGAGACCTAGCACTGACACTGAGGTAGAGATACCTAACACTGACACTGAGATAGAGAGACCTAACCTTGACACTGAGATAGAGACCTAACCCTGAAACTGAGATAGAGACTTAACACTGACACTGAGATAGAGACCTAGCACTGACACTGACACTGAGATAGAGATACCTAACCCTGACACTGAGATAAACACCTAACACTGACACTGAGATAGAGACCTAACACTGACACTGAGATCTAACACTGACACTGACACTGAGATAGAGAGACCTAACACTGACATAGAGAGCCCTAACCCTGACACTGAGATAGAGACCTAACACTGACACTGAGATAGAGAAACCTAACCCCGACACTGATTTAGAGACCTAACACTGACACTGAGATAGAGACCTAACCCTGATACTGAGTTAGAGACCTAACCATGACACTGAGATAGAGAGACCTAACCCTGATACTGAGATAGAGACCTAACCTTGACACTGAGATAGAGAGACCTCACAATGACACTGAGATAGAGAGACCTAACCCTGACACTGAGATATAGAACCTAGCACTGACACTGAGATGGAGACACCTAACACTGACACTGAGATAGAGAGACCTAACCTTGACACTGATATAGAGAGACCTAACACTGACACTGACACTGAGATAGTGACCTAACACTGACACTGACACTGAGATAGAGAGACCTAACCCTGACACTGAGATAGAGAGACCTAACCCTGAAACTGAGATAGAGAGACCTAACACTGACACTGAGATAGAGACCTAACACTGACACTGACACTGACATAGAGAGAACTAACCCTGACACTGAGATAGAGAGACCTAACCCTGATACTGAGATAGAGAGATCTAACCCTGACACTGAGAAAGAGAGACCTAACCCAGACACTGAGATAGAGACCTAACACTGACACTGACACTGAGATAGAGAGACCTAACCCTGACACTGACACTGAGATAGAGACCTAACACTGACTCTGAGATAGAGACCTAACCCTGACACTGAGATAGAGAGACCTAACCCTGACACTGAAATAGAGACCTAACCCTGCCACTGAGATATAGAGACCTAACACTGACACTGAGATAGAGAGACCTAACCCTGACACTGAAATAGAGACCTAACCCTGACACTGAGATAGAGAGACCTAACCCTGACACTGAGATAGAGACCTAACCCTGACACTGAGATAGATACCTAACCCTGACACTGAGATAGAGACCTAACCCTGACACTAAGATAGAGACCCAACCCTGACACTGAGATAGAGACCTAACCCTGACACTGAGATAGAGACCTAACACTGACACTGAGATAGAGACCTAGCACTGACACTGAGATAGAGAGACCTAACACTGACACTGACACTGAGATAGAGAGACCTAACACTGACACTGACACTGAGATAAAGACCTAACCCTGACACTGAGATAGAGAAAAAACACTGATACTGAGATAAAGACCTAACCCCGACACTGAGATAGATATCCCTAACCCTGACACTGAGATAGATAGCCCTAACCATGATACTGAGATAGAGAGACCTAACCCTGATACTGACACTGATATATAGATACCTAACCCTGACACTGAGATAAAGACCTAACACTGACACTGAAATAGAGACCTAACACTGACACTGACACTGAGATAGAGACCTAACCCTGACACTGAGATAGAGAGACCTAACCCTGACACTGAAATAGAGACCTAACCCTGCCACTGAGATATAGAGACCTAACACTGACACTGAGATAGAGAGACCTAACCCTGACACTGAAATAGAGACCTAACCCTGACACTGAGATAGAGAGACCTAACCCTGACACTGAGATAGAGACCTAACCCTGACACTGAGATAGATACCTAACCCTGACACTGAGATAGAGACCTAACCCTGACACTAAGATAGAGACCCAACCCTGACACTGAGATAGAGACCTAACCCTGACACTGAGATAGAGACCTGACACTGAGATAGAGACCTAGCACTGACACTGAGATAGAGAGACCTAACACTGACACTGACACTGAGATAGAGAGACCTAACACTGACACTGACACTGAGATAAAGACCTAACCCTGACACTGAGATAGAGACAAAACACTGACACTGAGATAGAGAGACCTAACCCTGACACTGAGATAGTGAGACCTAACACTGACACTGAGATAGAGACCTAACCTTGACACTGAGATAGAGAGACCTAACCCTCACACTGAGATAGAGAGACCTAACACTGACCCTGACACTGAGATAGAGAGACCTAACCTTGACACTGAGATAGAGACCTAACACTGACACTGAGATAGATACCTAACACTTACATTGAGATAGAGACCTAACCCTGACACTGAGATAGAGACCTAACACTGACACTGAGATAGAAAGACCTAACACTGTCACTGAGATAGAGACCTAACCCTGATACTGAGATAAAGACCTAACCCCGACACTGAGATAGATATCCCTAACCCTGACACTGAGATAGATAGCCCTAACCATGATACTGAGATAGAGAGACCTAACCCTGATACTGACACTGAGATATAGATACCTAACCCTGACACTGAGATAAAGACCTAACACTGACACTGAAATAGAGACCTAACACTGACACTGACACTGAGATAGAGACCTAACACTGACACTGAGTTAGAAAGACCTAACACTGACACTGACACAGAGATAGAGAGACCTAACACTGACACTGACACTGAGATAAAGACCTAACCCTGACACTGAGATAGAGACAAAACACTGACACTGAGATAGAGAGACCTAACCCAGACACTGAGATAGTGAGACCTAACACTGACACTGTATAGAGAGACCTAACCCTGACACTGAGATATAGAGACCTAACACTGACACTGAGATAGAGAGACCTAACACTGACACTGAGATAGAGACCTAACACTGACACTGAGATAGAGACCTAACACTGACACTGAGATAGAGAGACCTAACACTGACACTGAGATAGAGACCTAACCCTGATACTAAGATAAAGACCTAACCCTGACTCTGAGATAGAGACCTAACCCCGACACTGAGATCGAGAACCCTAACCCTGATACTGAGATAGAGAAACCTAACCCTGATACTGACACTGAGATATAGACACCTAACCCTGACACTGAGATAAAGACCTAACCCTGACATTGAGATATATACCTAACACTGACACTGAGATAGAGACCTAACACTGACACTGATACTGATATAGAGAACCCTGACACTGAGATAAAGACCTACCCCTGACACTGAGAAAGATACCTAACACTGACACTGAGATAGAGACCTAACACTGACACTGCAATATAGACCTAACACTGACACTGACACTGAGATAGAGAGACCTAACACTGACACTGACACTGAGATAGAGAGACCTAACCCTGACGCTGATATAGAGACCTAACCCTGACACTGAGATAAAGACCTAACCCTGACACTGACATAGAGACAAAACACTGACACTGAGATAGAGAGACCTAACCCTGACACTGAGATAGAGATACCTAACCCTGACACTGAGATAGAGAGACCTAACCCTGACACTGAGATAAAGACCTAACCCTGACACTGAGATAGAGACAAAACACTGACACTGAAATAGAGAGACCTAACCCTGACACTGAGATAGAGACCTAACCCTGATACTGAGATAAATACCTAACCCTGACACTGAGATAGAGACCTAACACTGACACTGAGATAGAGAGACCTAACCCTGACACTGAGATAGAGACCTAACCCTGACACTGAGATAGAGAGACCTAACCCTGATACTTAGATAGAGAGACCTAACCCTGACACTGAGAAAGAGATACCTAACCCTGACACTGAGATAGAGACCTAACACTGACACTGACACTGAGATAGAGACCTAACACTGAGAATGAGATAGAGACCTAACCCTGACACTGAGATAGAGAGACCTAACCCTGACACTGAGATAGAGACCTAACCCTGACACTGAGATAGAGAGACCTAACACTGACACTGACACTGAGATAGAGACCTAACCCTGACACTGAGATAGAGACCTAACACTGACACTGAGATAGAGAGACCTAACCCTGACACTGATATAGAGACCTAACCCTGACACTGAGTTAGAGACCTAACACTGACACTGAGATAGAGAGACCTAACACTGACACTGAGATAGTGAGACCTAACCCTGACACTGAGATAGACCTAACCCTGACACTGAGATATAGACCTAACCCTGACACTGAGATAGAGACCTAACCCTGACACTGACATAGAGAGACCAAACCCTGACACTGAGATAGAGAGACCTAACCCTGACATTGAGATAGAGAGACCTAACACTGACACTGAGATAAAGAGACCTACCCCTGACACTGAGATATAGAGACCTAACCCTGACACTGAGATAGAGAGACCTAACCCTGACACTGAAATAGAGACCTAACACTGACACTGATATACAGATCTAACCCTGACACTGAGATAGAGAGACCTGACACTGACACTGAGATAGAGAGACCTAACCCTGACACTGAGATAGAGACCTAACCCTGACACTGAGATAGAGAGACCTAACCCTGACAATGAGATAGAGACCTAACACAGACACTGATATACAGATCTAACCCTGACACTGAGATAGAGAGACCTAACCCTGACACTGAGATAGAGACCTAACCCTGACACTGAGATAGAGATACCTAACCCTGACACTGAGATAGAGAGACCTAGCACTGACACTGAGATAGAGAGACCTAACCCTGACACTGAGATAGAGAGACCTAACACTGACACTGAGATAGAAAGACCTAACCTTGACACTGAGATAGAGACCTAACACTGACACTGAGATAGAGAGACCTAACACTGACACTGACACTGAGATAGAGACCTAACCCTGACACTGAGATAGAGACCTAACACTGACACTGAGATAGAGAGACCTAACCCTGACACTGATATAGAGACCTAACCCTGACACTGAGTTAGAGACCTAACACTGACACTGAGATAGAGAGACCTAACACTGACACTGAGATAGTGAGACCTAACCCTGACACTGAGATAGACCTAACCCTGACACTGAGATATAGACCTAACCCTGACACTGAGATAGAGACCTAACCCTGACACTGACATAGAGAGGCCAAACCCTGACACTGAGATAGAGAGACCTAACCCTGACATTGAGATAGAGAGACCTAACACTGACACTGAGATAAAGAGACCTACCCCTGACACTGAGATATAGAGACCTAACCCTGACACTGAGATAGAGAGACCTAACCCTGACACTGAAATAGAGACCTAACACTGACACTGATATACAGATCTAACCCTGACACTGAGATAGAGAGACCTGACACTGACACTGAGATAGAGAGACCTAACCCTGACACTGAGATAGAGACCTAACCCTGACACTGAGATAGAGAGACCTAACCCTGACAATGAGATAGAGACCTAACACAGACACTGATATACAGATCTAACCCTGACACTGAGATAGAGAGACCTAACCCTGACACTGAGATAGAGACCTAACCCTGACACTGAGATAGAGATACCTAACCCTGACACTGAGATAGAGAGACCTAGCACTGACACTGAGATAGAGAGACCTAACCCTGACACTGAGATAGAGAGACCTAACACTGACACTGAGATAGAGAGACCTGACACTGACACTGAGATAGAGAGACCTAACCCTGACACTGAGATAGAGACCTAACCCTGACACTGAGATAGAGAGACCTAACCCTGACAATGAGATAGAGACCTAACACAGACACTGATATACAGATCTAACCCTGACACTGAGATAGAGAGACCTAACCCTGACACTGAGATAGAGACCTAACCCTGACACTGAGATAGAGATACCTAACCCTGACACTGAGATAGAGAGACCTAGCACTGACACTGAGATAGAGAGACCTAACCCTGACACTGAGATAGAGAGACCTAACACTGACACTGAGATAGAAAGACCTAACCTTGACACTGAGATAGAGACCTAACACTGACACTGAGATAGAGAGACCTAACACTGACACTGACACTGAGATAGAGACCTAACCCTGACACTGAGATAGAGACCTAACACTGACACTGAGATAGAGAGACCTAACCCTGACACTGATATAGAGACCTAACCCTGACACTGAGTTAGAGACCTAACACTGACACTGAGATAGAGAGACCTAACACTGACACTGAGATAGTGAGACCTAACCCTGACACTGAGATAGACCTAACCCTGACACTGAGATATAGACCTAACCCTGACACTGAGATAGAGAACTAACCCTGACACTGACATAGAGAGACCAAACCCTGACACTGAGATAGAGAGACCTAACCCTGACATTGAGATATAGAGACCTAACACTGACACTGAGATAAAGAGACCTACCCCTGACACTGAGATAGAGAGACCTAACCCTGACACTGAGATAGAGAGCCCTAACAATGACACTGAAATAGAGACCTAACACTGACACTGATATACAGATCTAACCCTGACACTGAGATAGAGAGACCTGACACTGACACTGAGATAGAGAGACCTAACCCTGACACTGAGATAGAGACCTAACCCTGACACTGAGATAGACAGACCTAACCCTGACAATGAGATAGAGACCTAACACAGACACTGATATACAGATCTAACCCTGACACTGAGATAGAGAGACCTAACCCTGACACTGAGATAGAGACCTAACCCTGACACTGAGATAGAGATACCTAACCCTGACACTGAGATAGAGAGACCTAGCACTGACACTGAGATAGAGAGACCTAACCCTGACACTGAGATAGAGAGACCTAACACTGACACTGAGATAGAAAGACCTAACCTTGACACTGAGATAGAGACCTAACACTGACACTGAGATAGAGACATAACACTGACACTGAGATAGAGACCTAACCTTGACACTAAGATAGAGACCTAACACTGACACTGAGATAGAGAGACCTAACACTGACACTGAAACTGAGATAGAGATACCTAACCCTAACCCTGACACTGAGATAAAGACCTAACACTGACACTGAGATAGAGACCTAACACTGACACTGAGATAGAGAAACCTAACCCTGACACTGATTTAGAGACCTAACACTGACACTGAGATAGAGACCTAACCCTGATACTGAGTTAGAGACCTAACCTTGACACTGAGATAGAGAGACCTAACACTGACACTGAGATAGAAAGACCTAACCCTGACACTGAGATAGAGAGACCTACCACTGACACTGAGATAGAGATACCTAACACTGACACTGAGATAGAGAGACATAACCTTGACACTTAGATAGAGAGACCTAACACTGACACTGACACTTAGATAGAGACCTAACACTGACACTGACACTGAGATAGAGAGACATAACCCTGACACTGAGATAGAGACCTAACCCTGACACTGAGGTAGAGAGACCTAGCACTGACACTGAGATAGAGATACCTAACACTGACACTGATATAGAGAGACCTAACCTTGACACTGAGATAGAGAGACCTAACACTGACACTGAGATAGAGACCTAACACTGACACTGACACTGAGATAGAGATACCTAACACTGACACTGAGATAGAGACCTAACACTGACACTGACACTGAGATAGAGACCTTACACGGACACTGAGATAGAGACCTAACACTGACACTGACACTGAGATAGAGAGACCTAACCCTGACACCGAGATAGAGAGACCTAACCCTGATACTGAGATAGAGAGATCTAACCCTAACACTGAGAAAGAGAGACCTAACCCTGACACTGAGATAGACACCTAACACTGACACTGACACTGAGATAGAGAGACCTAACCCTGACACTGACACTGAGATAGAGAGACCTAACCTTGACACTGAGATAGAGAGACCTAACACTGACACTGAGGTAGAGACCTAACACTGACACTGAGATCTAACACTGACACTGACACTGAGATAGAGAGACCTAACACTGACACTGACATAGAGAGCCCTAACCCTGACACTGAGATAGTGAGACCTAACCCTGACACTGAGATAGAGACCTAACACTGACACTGACACTGAGATAGAGAGACCTAACACTGACACTGACATAGAGAGCCCTAACCCTGACACTGAGATAGTGAGACCTAACCCTGACACTGAGATAGAGACCTAACACTGACACTGAGATAGAGAAACCCTGACACTGATTTAGAGACCTAACACTGACACTGAGATAGAGACCTAACCCTGATACTGAGTTAGAGACCTAACCTTGACACTGATATAGAGAGACCTAACACTGACACTGAGATAGAGACCTAACACTGACACTGAGATAGAGAGACCTAACCCTGATACTGAGTTAGAGACCTAACCTTGACACTGAGATAGAGAGACCTAACCTTGATACTGAGATAGAGACCTAACCTTGACACTGAGATAGAGAGACCTAACACTGACACTGAGATAGAGAGACCTAACCCTGACACTGATATATAGAGACCTAGCACTGACACTGAGATAGAGATACCTAACACTGACACTGAGATAGAGAGACCTAACCTTGACACTGATATAGAGAGACCTAACACTGACACTGACACTGAGATGGAGACCTAACACTGACACTGACAATGAGAAAGAGACACCTAACCCTGACACTGAGATAGAGAAACCTAACCCTGATACTGAGATAGAGAGACCTAACACTGACACTGAGATAGAGACCTAACACTGACACTGACACTGAGATAGAGAGACCTAACCCTGACACTGAGATAGAGAGACCAAACCCTGATACTGAGATAGAAAGATCTAACCCTGACACTGAGAAAGAGAGACCTAACCCTGACACTGAGATAGAGACCTAACACTGACACTGCAATATAGACCTAACACTGACACTGACACTGAGATAGAGAGACATAACACTGACACTGACACTGAGATAGAGAGACCTAACCCTGACGCTGATATAGAGACCTAACCCTGACACTGAGATAAAGACCTAACCCTGACACTGACATAGAGACAAAACACTGACACTGAGATAGAGAGACCTAACCCTGACACTGAGATAGAGAGACCTAACCCTGACACTGAGATAGAGAGACCTAACCCTGACACTGAGATAAAGACCTAACCCTGACACTGAGATAGAGACAAAACACTGACACTGAAATAGAGAGACCTAACCCTGACACTGAGATAGAGACATAACCCTGATACTGAGATAAATACCTAACCCTGACACTGAGATAGAGACCTAACACTGGCACTGAGATAGAGAGACCTAACCCTGACACTGAGATAGAGACCTAACCCTGACACTGAGATAGAGAGACCTAACCCTGATACTTAGATAGAGAGACCTAACCCTGACACTGAGAAAGAGATACCTAACCCTGACACTGAGATAGAGACCTAACACTGACACTGACACTGAGATAGAGACCTAACACTGAGAATGAGATAGAGACCTAACCCTGACACTGAGATAGAGAGACCTAACCCTGACACTGAGATAGAGACCTAACCCTGACACTGAGATAGAGAGACCTAACACTGACACTGACACTGAGATAGAGACCTAACCCTGACACTGAGATAGAGACCTAACACTGACACTGAGATAGAGAGACCTAACCCTGACACTGATATAGAGACCTAACCCTGACACTGAGTTAGAGACCTAACACTGACACTGAGATAGAGAGACCTAACACTGACACTGAGATAGTGAGACCTAACCCTGACACTGAGATAGACCTAACCCTGACACTGAGATATAGACCTAACCCTGACACTGAGATAGAGACCTAACCCTGACACTGACATAGAGAGACCAAACCCTGACACTGAGATAGAGAGACCTAACCCTGACATTGAGATAGAGAGACCTAACACTGACACTGAGATAAAGAGACCTACCCCTGACACTGAGATAGAGAGACCTAACCCTGACACTGAGATAGAGAGACCTAACCCTGACACTGAAATAGAGACCTAACACTGACACTGATATACAGATCTAACCCTGACACTGAGATAGAGAGACCTGACACTGACACTGAGATAGAGAGACCTAACCCTGACACTGAGATAGAGACCTAACCCTGACACTGAGATAGAGAGACCTAACCCTGACAATGAGATAGAGACCTAACACAGACACTGATATACAGATCTAACCCTGACACTGAGATAGAGAGACCTAACCCTGACACTGAGATAGAGACCTAACCCTGACACTGAGATAGAGATACCTAACCCTGACACTGAGATAGAGAGACCTAGCACTGACACTGAGATAGAGAGACCTAACCCTGACACTGAGATAGAGAGACCTAACACTGACACTGAGATAGAAAGACCTAACCTTGACACTGAGATAGAGACCTAACACTGACACTGAGATAGAGAGACCTAACACTGACACTGACACTGAGATAGAGACCTAACCCTGACACTGAGATAGAGACCTAACACTGACACTGAGATAGAGAGACCTAACCCTGACACTGATATAGAGACCTAACCCTGACACTGAGTTAGAGACCTAACACTGACACTGAGATAGAGAGACCTAACACTGACACTGAGATAGTGAGACCTAACCCTGACACTGAGATAGACCTAACCCTGACACTGAGATATAGACCTAACCCTGACACTGAGATAGAGACCTAACCCTGACACTGACATAGAGAGACCAAACCCTGACACTGAGATAGAGAGACCTAACCCTGACATTGAGATAGAGAGACCTAACACTGACACTGAGATAAAGAGACCTACCCCTGACACTGAGATAGAGAGACCTAACCCTGACACTGAGATAGAGAGACCTAACCCTGACACTGAAATAGAGACCTAACACTGACACTGATATACAGATCTAACCCTGACACTGAGATAGAGAGACCTGACACTGACACTGAGATAGAGAGACCTAACCCTTACACTGAGATAGAGACCTAACCCTGACACTGAGATAGAGAGACCTAACCCTGACAATGAGATAGAGACCTAACACAGACACTGATATACAGATCTAACCCTGACACTGAGATAGAGAGACCTAACCCTGACACTGAGATAGAGACCTAACCCTGACACTGAGATAGAGATACCTAACCCTGACACTGAGATAGAGAGACCTAGCACTGACACTGAGATAGAGAGACCTAACCCTGACACTGAGATAGAGAGACCTAACACTGACACTGAGATAGAGAGACCTGACACTGACACTGAGATAGAGAGACCTAACCCTGACACTGAGATAGAGACCTAACCCTGACACTGAGATAGAGAGACCTAACCCTGACAATGAGATAGAGACCTAACACAGACACTGATATACAGATCTAACCCTGACACTGAGATAGAGAGACCTAACCCTGACACTGAGATAGAGACCTAACCCTGACACTGAGATAGAGATACCTAACCCTGACACTGAGATAGAGAGACCTAGCACTGACACTGAGATAGAGAGACCTAACCCTGACACTGAGATAGAGAGACCTAACACTGACACTGAGATAGAAAGACCTAACCTTGACACTGAGATAGAGACCTAACACTGACACTGAGATAGAGAGACCTAACACTGACACTGACACTGAGATAGAGACCTAACCCTGACACTGAGATAGAGACCTAACACTGACACTGAGATAGAGAGACCTAACCCTGACACTGATATAGAGACCTAACCCTGACACTGAGTTAGAGACCTAACACTGACACTGAGATAGAGAAACCTAACACTGACACTGAGATAGTGAGACCTAACCCTGACACTGAGATAGACCTAACCCTGACACTGAGATATAGACCTAACCCTGACACTGAGATAGAGACCTAACCCTGACACTGACATAGAGAGACCAAACCCTGACACTGAGATAGAGAGACCTAACCCTGACATTGAGATAGAGAGACCTAACACTGACACTGAGATAAAGAGACCTACCCCTGACACTGAGATAGAGAGACCTAACCCTGACACTGAGATAGAGAGACCTAACCCTGACACTGAAATAGAGACCTAACACTGACACTGATATACAGATCTAACCCTGACACTGAGATAGAGAGACCTGACACTGACACTGAGATAGAGAGACCTAACCCTGACACTGAGATAGAGACCTAACCCTGACACTGAGATAGAGAGACCTAACCCTGACAATGAGATAGAGACCTAACACAGACACTGATATACAGATCTAACCCTGACACTGAGATAGAGAGACCTAACCCTGACACTGAGATAGAGACCTAACCCTGACACTGAGATAGAGATACCTAACCCTGACACTGAGATAGAGAGACCTAGCACTGACACTGAGATAGAGAGACCTAACCCTGACACTGAGATAGAGAGACCTAACACTGACACTGAGATAGAAAGACCTAACCTTGACACTGAGATAGAGACCTAACACTGACACTGAGATAGAGACATAACACTGACACTGAGATAGAGACCTAACCTTGACACTAAGATAGAGACCTAACACTGACACTGAGATAGAGAGACCTAACACTGACACTGAAACTGAGATAGAGATACCTAACCCTAACCCTTACACTGAGATAAAGACCTAACACTGACACTGAGATAGAGACCTAACACTGACACTGAGATAGAGAAACCTAACCCTGACACTGATTTAGAGACCTAACACTGACACTGAGATAGAGACCTAACCCTGATACTGAGTTAGAGACCTAACCTTGACACTGAGATAGAGAGACCTATCACTGACACTGAGATAGAAAGACCTAACCCTGACACTGAGATAGAGAGACCTACCACTGACACTGAGATAGAGATACCTAACACTGACACTGAGATAGAGAGACATAACCTTGACACTTAGATAGAGAGACCTAACACTGACACTGACACTTAGATAGAGACCTAACACTGACACTGACACTGAGATAGAGAGACATAACCCTGACACTGAGATAGAGACCTAACCCTGACACTGAGGTAGAGAGACCTAGCACTGACACTGAGATAGAGATACCTAACACTGACACTGATATAGAGAGACCTAACCTTGACACTGAGATAGAGAGACCTAACACTGACACTGAGATAGAGACCTAACACTGACACTGACACTGAGATAGAGATACCTAACACTGACACTGAGATAGAGACCTAACACTGACACTGACACTGAGATAGAGACCTTACACGGACACTGAGATAGAGACCTAACACTGACACTGACACTGAGATAGAGAGACCTAACCCTGACACCGAGATAGAGAGACCTAACCCTGATACTGAGATAGAGAGATCTAACCCTAACACTGAGAAAGAGAGACCTAACCCTGACACTGAGATAGAGACCTAACACTGACACTGACACTGAGATAGAGAGACCTAACCCTGACACTGACACTGAGACAGAGAGACCTAACCTTGACACTGAGATAGAGAGACCTAACACTGACACTGAGGTAGAGACCTAACACTGACACTGAGATCTAACACTGACACTGACACTGAGATAGAGAGACCTAACACTGACACTGACATAGAGAGCCCTAACCCTGACACTGAGATAGTGAGACCTAACCCTGACACTGAGATAGAGACCTAACACTGACACTGACACTGAGATAGAGAGACCTAACACTGACACTGACATAGAGAGCCCTAGCCCTGACACTGAGATAGTGAGACCTAACCCTGACACTGAGATAGAGACCTAACACTGACACTGAGATAGAGAAACCCTGACACTGATTTAGAGACCTAACACTGACACTGAGATAGAGACCTAACCCTGATACTGAGTTAGAGACCTAACCTTGACACTGATATAGAGAGACCTAACACTGACACTGAGATAGAGAGACCTAACACTGACACTGAGATAGAGAGACCTAACCCTGATACTGAGTTAGAGACCTAACCTTGACACTGAGATAGAGAGACCTAACCTTGATACTGAGATAGAGACCTAACCTTGACACTGAGATAGAGAGACCTAACACTGACACTGAGATAGAGAGACCTAACCCTGACACTGATATATAGAGACCTAGCACTGACACTGAGATAGAGATACCTAACACTGACACTGAGATAGAGAGACTTAACCTTGACACTGATATAGAGAGACCTAACACTGACACTGACACTGAGATGGAGACCTAACACTGACACTGACAATGAGAAAGAGACACCTAACCCTGACACTGAGATAGAGAGACCTAACCCTGATACTGAGATAGAGAGACCTAACACTGACTCTGAGATAGAGACCTAACACTGACACTGACACTGAGATAGAGAGACCTAACCCTGACACTGAGATAGAGAGACCAAACCCTGATACTGAGATAGAAAGATCTAACCCTGACACTGAGAAAGAGAGACCTAACCCTGACACTGAGATAGAGACCTAACACTGACACTGACACTGAGATAGAGAGACCTAACCCTGACACTGACACTGAGATAGAGACCTAACACTGAGACTGAGATAGAGACCTAACACTGACACTGACACTGAGATAGAGACCTTACACGGACACTGAGATAGAGACCTAACACTGACACTGACACTGAGATAGAGAGACCTAACACTGACACCGAGATAGAGAGACCTAACCCTGATACTGAGATAGAGAGATCTAACCCTAACACTGAGAAAGAGAGACCTAACCCTGACACTGAGATAGAGACCTAACACTGACACTGACACTGAGATAGAGAGACCTAACCCTGACACTGACACTGAGATAGAGAGACCTAACCTTGACACTGAGATAGAGAGACCTAACACTGACACTGACACTGAGATAAAGACCTAACAATGACACTGAGATAGAGACCTAACACTGACACTGAGATCTAACACTGACACTGACACTGAGATAGAGAGACCTAACACTGACACTGACATAGAGAGCCCTAACCCTGACACTGAGATAGTGAGACCTAACCCTGACACTGAGATAGAGACCTAACACTGACACTGACACTGAGATAGAGAGACCTAACACTGACACTGACATAGAGAGCCCTAACCCTGACACTGAGATAGTGAGACCTAACCCTGACACTGAGATAGAGACCTAACACTGACACTGAGATAGAGAAACCCTGACACTGATTTAGAGACCTAACACTGACACTGAGATAGAGACCTAACCCTGATACTGAGTTAGAGACCTAACCTTGACACTGATATAGAGAGACCTAACACTGACACTGAGATAGAGAGACCTAACACTGACACTGAGATAGAGAGACCTAACCCTGATACTGAGTTAGAGACCTAACCTTGACACTGAGATAGAGAGACCTAACCTTGATACTGAGATAGAGACCTAACCTTGACACTGAGATAGAGAGACCTAACACTGACACTGAGATAGAGAGACCTAACCCTGACACTGATATATAGAGACCTAGCACTGACACTGAGATAGAGATACCTAACACTGACACTGAGATAGAGAGACCTAACCTTGACACTGATATAGAGAGACCTAACACTGACACTGACACTGAGATAGAGACCTAACACTGACACTGACAATGAGAAAGAGACACCTAACCCTGAAACTGAGATAGAGAGACCTAACCCTGATACTGAGATAGAGAGACCTAACACTGACACTGAGATAGAGACCTAACACTGACACTGACACTGAGATAGAGAGACCTAACCCTGACACTGAGATAGAGAGACCAAACCCTGATACTGAGATAGAAAGATCTAACCCTGACACTGAGAAAGAGAGACCTAACCCTGACACTGAGATAGAGACCTAACACTGACACTGACACTGAGATAGAGAGACCTAACCCTGACACTGGCACTGAGATAGAGACCTAACACTGAGACTGAGATAGAGACCTAACCCTGACACTGAGATAGAGAGACCTAACCCTGACACTGAGATAGAGACCTAACCCTGCCACTGAGATAGAGAGACCTAACCCTGACACTGAGATAGAGACCTAACACTGACACTGACACTGAGATAGAGAGACCTAACACTGACACTGACATAGAGAGCCCTAGCCCTGACACTGAGATAGTGAGACCTAACCCTGACACTGAGATAGAGACCTAACACTGACACTGAGATAGAGAAACCCTGACACTGATTTAGAGACCTAACACTGACACTGAGATAGAGACCTAACCCTGATACTGAGTTAGAGACCTAACCTTGACACTGATATAGAGAGACCTAACACTGACACTGAGATAGAGAGACCTAACACTGACACTGAGATAGAGAGACCTAACCCTGATACTGAGTTAGAGACCTAACCTTGACACTGAGATAGAGAGACCTAACCTTGATACTGAGATAGAGACCTAACCTTGACACTGAGATAGAGAGACCTAACACTGACACTGAGATAGAGAGACCTAACCCTGACACTGATATATAGAGACCTAGCACTGACACTGAGATAGAGATACCTAACACTGACACTGAGATAGAGAGACTTAACCTTGACACTGATATAGAGAGACCTAACACTGACACTGACACTGAGATGGAGACCTAACACTGACACTGACAATGAGAAAGAGACACCTAACCCTGACACTGAGATAGAGAGACCTAACCCTGATACTGAGATAGAGAGACCTAACACTGACTCTGAGATAGAGACCTAACACTGACACTGACACTGAGATAGAGAGACCTAACCCTGACACTGAGATAGAGAGACCAAACCCTGATACTGAGATAGAAAGATCTAACCCTGACACTGAGAAAGAGAGACCTAACCCTGACACTGAGATAGAGACCTAACACTGACACTGACACTGAGATAGAGAGACCTAACCCTGACACTGACACTGAGATAGAGACCTAACACTGAGACTGAGATAGAGACCTAACACTGACACTGACACTGAGATAGAGACCTTACACGGACACTGAGATAGAGACCTAACACTGACACTGACACTGAGATAGAGAGACCTAACACTGACACCGAGATAGAGAGACCTAACCCTGATACTGAGATAGAGAGATCTAACCCTAACACTGAGAAAGAGAGACCTAACCCTGACACTGAGATAGAGACCTAACACTGACACTGACACTGAGATAGAGAGACCTAACCCTGACACTGACACTGAGATAGAGAGACCTAACCTTGACACTGAGATAGAGAGACCTAACACTGACACTGACACTGAGATAAAGACCTAACAATGACACTGAGATAGAGACCTAACACTGACACTGAGATCTAACACTGACACTGACACTGAGATAGAGAGACCTAACACTGACACTGACATAGAGAGCCCTAACCCTGACACTGAGATAGTGAGACCTAACCCTGACACTGAGATAGAGACCTAACACTGACACTGACACTGAGATAGAGAGACCTAACACTGACACTGACATAGAGAGCCCTAACCCTGACACTGAGATAGTGAGACCTAACCCTGACACTGAGATAGAGACCTAACACTGACACTGAGATAGAGAAACCCTGACACTGATTTAGAGACCTAACACTGACACTGAGATAGAGACCTAACCCTGATACTGAGTTAGAGACCTAACCTTGACACTGATATAGAGAGACCTAACACTGACACTGAGATAGAGAGACCTAACACTGACACTGAGATAGAGAGACCTAACCCTGATACTGAGTTAGAGACCTAACCTTGACACTGAGATAGAGAGACCTAACCTTGATACTGAGATAGAGACCTAACCTTGACACTGAGATAGAGAGACCTAACACTGACACTGAGATAGAGAGACCTAACCCTGACACTGATATATAGAGACCTAGCACTGACACTGAGATAGAGATACCTAACACTGACACTGAGATAGAGAGACCTAACCTTGACACTGATATAGAGAGACCTAACACTGACACTGACACTGAGATAGAGACCTAACACTGACACTGACAATGAGAAAGAGACACCTAACCCTGAAACTGAGATAGAGAGACCTAACCCTGATACTGAGATAGAGAGACCTAACACTGACACTGAGATAGAGACCTAACACTGACACTGACACTGAGATAGAGAGACCTAACCCTGACACTGAGATAGAGAGACCAAACCCTGATACTGAGATAGAAAGATCTAACCCTGACACTGAGAAAGAGAGACCTAACCCTGACACTGAGATAGAGACCTAACACTGACACTGACACTGAGATAGAGAGACCTAACCCTGACACTGGCACTGAGATAGAGACCTAACACTGAGACTGAGATAGAGACCTAACCCTGACACTGAGATAGAGAGACCTAACCCTGACACTGAGATAGAGACCTAACCCTGCCACTGAGATAGAGAGACCTAACACTGACACTGAGATAGAGAGACCTAACCCTGACGCAAGCACTGAGAAATAGAGACCTAACCCCGACACTGAGATAGAGACCTATCCCTGACACTGAGATAGAAACCTAACCCTGACACTGAGATAGAAACCTAACCCTGACATTGAGATAGAGACCCAACCCTGACACTGAGATAGAGACCTAACCCTGACACTGAGATAGAGACCTAACACTGACACTGAGATAGAGACCTAGCAATGACACTGAGATAGAGAGACCTAACACTGACACTGACACTGAGATAGAGAGACCTAACACTGACATTGAAACTGAGATAGATAGACCTAACACTGACACTGACACTGAGATAGTGACCTAACACTGACACTGACACTGAGATAGAGAGACCTAACCCTGACACTGAGATAGAGAGACCTAACCCTGAAACTGAGATAGAGAGACCTAACCCTGACACCGAGATAGAGACCTAACCCTGACACTGAGATAGAGAGACCTAACACTGACATTGAAACTGAGATAGAGAGACCTAACACTGACACTGACACTGAGATAGTGACCTAACACTGACACTGACACTGAGATAGAGAGACCTAACCTTGACACTGAGATAGAGACCTAACACTGACACTGAGAGACCTAACACTTACATTGAGATAGAGACCTAACCCTGACACTGAGATAGAGACCTAACACTGACACTGAGATAGAGAGACCTAACACTGACACTGAGATAGAGACCTAACCCTGATACTGAGATAAAGACCTAACCCCGACACTGAGATAGATATCCCTAACCCTGACACTGAGATAGATAGCCCTAACCCTGATACTGAGATAGAGAGACCTAACCCTGATACTGACACTGAGATATAGATACCTAACCCTGACACTGAGATAAAGACCTAACACTGACACTGAAATAGAGACCTAACACTGACACTGACACTGAGATAGAGACCTAACCCTGACACTGAGATAGAGACAAAACACTGACACTGAGATTGAGACCTAACATTGACACTGAGATAGAGAGACCTAACACTGACACTGAGATAGAGAGACCTAACCCTGACACTGAGATAGAGAGACCTAACCCTGACACTGAGATAGAGAGACCTAGCACTGCCACTGAGATAGAGATACCTAACACTGACACTGAGATAGAGAGACCTAACCTTGACACTGAGATAGAGACCTAACACTGACACTGAGATAGAGACCTAACACTTACATTGAGATAGAGACCTAACCCTGACACTGAGATAGAGACCTAACACTGACACTGAGATAGAGAGACCTAACACTGACACTGAGATAGAGACCTAACCCTGAAACTGAGATAAAGACCTAACCCCGACACTGAGATAGATATCCCTAACCCTGACACTGAGATAGATAGCCCTAACCCTGATACTGAGATAGAGAGACCTAACCCTGATACTGACACTGACATATAGATACCTAACCCTGACACTGAGATAAAGACCTAACACTGACACTGAAATAGAGACCTAACACTGACACTGACACTGAGATAGAGACCTAACACTGACACTGAGATAGAAAGACCTAACACTGACACTGACACTGAGTTAGAGAGACCTAACACTGACACTGACACTGAGATAAAGACCTAACCCTGACACTGAGATAGTGAGACCTAACACTGACACTGAGATAGAGAGACCTAACCCTGACACTGAGATAGAGAGACCTAACACTGACACTGAGATAGATAGACCTAACCCTGACACTGAGATAGAGACCTAACACTGACACTGAGATAGAGAGACCTAACACTGACAATGAGATAGAGACCTAACCCTGATACTGAGATAAGACCTAACCCTGACACTGAGATAGAGACCTAACCCCGACACTGAGATAGAGAACCCTAACCCTGATACTGAGATAGAGAAACCTAACCCTGATACTGACACTGAGATAGAGAGACCTAACCCTGACACTGAGATAAAGACCTAACCCTGACATTGAGATATATACCTAACACTGACACTGAGATAGAGACCTAACACTGACACTGACACTGAGATAGAGAGACCTAACGCTGACACTGACACTGAGATAGAGAGACCTAACCCTGACACTGATATAGAGACCTAACCCTGACACTGAGATAAAGACCTAACCCTGACACTGACATAGAGACAAAACAATGACACTGAGATAGAGAGACCTAACACTGACACTGAGATAGAGAGACCTAACCCTGACACTGAGATAGAGAAACCTAACGCTGACACTGAGATAAAGACCTAACTCTGACACTGAGATAGAGACAAAACACTGACACTGAAATAGAGAGACCTAACCCTGACACTGAGATAGAGACCTAACCCTGATACTGAGATAAAGACCTAACCCTGACACTGAAATAGAGACCTAACACTGACACTGAGATAGAGAGACCTAACCCTGACACTGAGATAGAGACCTAACCCTGACACTGAGATAGAGAGACCTAACCCTGATACTGAGATAGAGAGACCTAACCCTGACACTGAGAAAGAGATACCTAACCCTGACACTGAGAAAGAGATACCTAACCCTGACACTGAGATAGAGACCTAACACTGAGACTGAGATAGAGACCTAACCCTGACACTGAGATAGAGAGACCTAACCCTGACACTGAGATAGAGACCTAACCCTGCCACTGAGATAGAGAGACCTAACACTTACATTGACACTGAGATAGAGACCTAACCCTGACACTGAGATAGAGACCTAACACTGACACTGAGATAGAGAGACCTAACACTGACACTGAGATAGAGAGACCTAACCCTGACACTTAGATAGAGAGACCTAACCCTGACACTGAGATTGAGAGTCATAACCCTGACACTGAGATAGAGAGACCTAACACTGACACTGAGATAGTGAGACCTAACCCTGACACTGAGATAGACCTAACCCTGACACTGAGATAGAGACCTAACCCTGACACTGAGATAGAGACCTAACCCTGACACTGACATAGAGAGACCAAACCCTGACACTGAGATAAAGAGACCTAACCCTGACACTGAGATAGAGAGACTAACACTGACACTGAGATAGAGAGACCTAACCTTGACACTGAGATAGAGAGACCTAACACTGACACTGACACTGAGATATAGACCCAACACTGACACTGACACTGAGATAGAGAGACCTAACCCTGACACTGAGATAGAGACCTAACCCTGACACTGAGGTAGAGAGACCTAGCACTGACACTGAGATAGAGATACCTAACACTGACACTGAGATAGAGAGACCTAACCTTAACACTGAGATAGAGAGACATAACACTGACACTGACACTGAGATAGAGATACCTAACCCTAACACTGAGATAGAGACCTAATCCTGACACTGAGATAGAGAGACCTAACCCTGACACTGACATAGAGAGACCTAACCCTGACACTGAGATTGAGAGACCTAACCCTGACACTGAGATAGAGACCTAACCCTGCCACTGAGATAGAGACCTAACACTTACACTGACACTGAGATAGAGACCTAACCCTGACACTGAGATAGAGACCTAACACTGACACTGAGATAGAGAGACCTGACACTGAGATAGAGAGACCTAACACTGACACTGAGATAGAGAGACCTAACCCTGACACTGAGATAGAGACCTAACCCTGACACTGAGATAGAGAGACCTAACACTGACACTGAGAAGAGAGACCTAACGCTGACACTGAGATAGAGAGACCTAACCCTGACACTGAGATAGAGAGACCTAACCCTGACACTGAGATAGAGAGACCTAACCTTGACACTGAGATAGAGAGACCTAACACTGACACTGAGATATAGACCTAACACTGACACTGACACTGAGATAGAGAGACCTAACCCTGACACTGAGATAGAGACCTAACCCTGACACTGAGGTAGAGAGACCTAGCACTGACACTGAGATAGAGATACCTAACACTGACACTGAGATAGAGAGACCTAACCTTAACACTGAGATAGAGAGACATAACACTGACACTGACACTGAGATAGAGACCTAACACTGACACTGACACTGAGATAGAGACCTAACCCTGACACTGAGATAGAGACCTAACACTGACACTGAGATAGAGAGACCTAACACTGACACTGAGATAGAGAGACCTAACACTGACACTGAGATAGAGAGACCTAACCCTGACACTGAGATAGAGACCTAACCCTGACACTGAGATAGAGAGACCTAACACTGACACTGAGAAGAGAGACCTAATGCTGACACTGAGATAGAGAGACCTAACCCTGACACTGAGATAGAGAGACCTAACCCTGACACTGAGATTGAGAGTCCTAACACTGACACTGAGATAGTGAGACCTAACCCTGACACTGAGATAGACCTAACCCTGACACTGAGATAGAGACCTAACCCTGACACTGGGATAGAGACCTAACCCTGACACTGACATAGAGAGACCAAAACCCTGACACTGAGATAGAGAGACCTAACCCTGACACTGAGATAGAGAGACCTAACAATGACACTGAGATAGAGAGACCTAACCTTGACACTGAGATAGAGAGACCTAACACTGACAGTGACACTCAGATATAGACCTAACACGGACACTGACACTGAGATAGAGAGACCTAACCCTAACACTGAGATAGAGACCTAACCCTGAAACTGAGATAGAGAGACCTAACCCTGACACTGACATAGAGAGACCTAACCCTGACACTGAGATTGAGAGACCTAACCCTGACACTGAGATAGAGACCTAACCCTGCCACTGAGATAGAGAGACCTAACACTTACACTGACACTGAGATAGAGACCTAACCCTGACACTGAGATAGAGACCTAACACTGACACTGAGATAGAGAGACCTAACACTGACACTGAGATAGAGAGACCTAACACTGACACTGAGATAGAGAGACCTAACCCTGACACTGAGATAGAGACCTAACCCTGACACTGAGATAGAGAGACCTAACCCTGACACTGAGATAGAGAGACCTAACCCTGACACTGAGATTGAGAGTCCTAACCCTGACACTGAGATAGAGAGACCTAACACTGACACTGAGATAGTGAGACCTAACCCTGACACTGAGATAGACCTAACCCTGACACTGAGATAGAGACCTAACCCTGACACTGAGATAGAGACCTAACCCTGACACTGACATAGAGAGACCAAACCCTGACACTGAGATAGAGAGACCTAACCCTGACACTGAGATAGAGAGACCTAACACTGACACTGAGATAGAGAGACCTAACCTTGACACTGAGATAGAGAGACCTAACACTGACACTGACACTGAGATATAGACCTAACACTGACACTGACACTGAGATAGAGAGACCTAACCCTGACACTGAGATATAGACCTAACCCTGACACTGAGGTAGAGAGACCTAGCACTGACACTGAGATAGAGATACCTAACACTGACACTGAGATAGACCTAACCCTGACACTGAGATAGAGACCTAAACCTGACACTGAGATAGAGAGACCTAACCTTGACACTGAGATAGAGAGACCTAACACTGACACTGAAATAGAGAGACCTAGCACTGACACTGAGATAGAGATACCTAACACTGACACTGAGATAGAGAGACCTAACCTTGACACTGAGATAGAGAGACCTAACACTGACAATGACACTGAGATAGAGACCTAACACTGACACTGAAATTGAGATAGAGAGACCTAACCCTGACACTGAGATAGATACCTAACCCTGACACTGAGGTAGAGAGACCTAGCACTGACATAGAGATAGAGATACCTAACACTGACACTGAGATAGAGAGACCTAACCTTGACACTGAGATACAGAGACCTAACACTGACACTGACACTGAGATAGAGACCTAACACTGACACTGAGATAGAGACCTAACCCTGACACTGAGATAGAGAGACCTAACCCTGACACTGACATAGAGAGACCTAACCCTTACATTGAGATAGAGAGACCTAACCCTGACGCAAGCACTGAGATAGAGAGACCTAACCCTGACACTGAGATAGAGACCTAACCCTGACACTGAGATAGGCCTAACCCTGACACTGAGATAGAGACCTAACCCTGACACTGAGGTAGAGAGACCTAGCACTGACATAGAGATAGAGATACCTAACACTGACACTGAGATAGAGAGACCTAACCTTGACACTGAGATACAGAGACCTAACACTGACACTGACACTGAGATAGAGACCTAACACTGACACTGAGATAGAGACCTAACCCTGACACTGAGATAGAGAGACCTAACCCTGACACTGACATAGAGAGACCTAACCCTGACATTGAGATAGAGAGACCTAACCCTGACGCAAGCACTGAGATAGAGAGACCTAACCCTGACACTGAGATAGAGACCTAACCCTGACACTGAGATAGGCCTAACCCTGATACTGAGATAGAGACCTAACCCTGACACTGAGGTAGAGAGACCTAGCACTGACATAGAGATAGAGATACCTAACACTGACACTGAGATAGAGAGACCTAACCTTGACACTGAGATACAGAGACCTAACACTGACACTGACACTGAGATAGAGACCTAACACTGACACTGAGATAGAGACCTAACCCTGACACTGAGATAGAGAGACCTAACCCTGACACTGACATAGAGAGACCTAACCCTGACATTGAGATAGAGAGACCTAACCCTGACGCAAACACTGAGATAGAGAGACCTAACCCTGACACTGAGATAGAGACCTAACCCTGACACTGAGATAGGCCTAACCCTGACACTGAGATAGAGACCTAACCCTGACACTGAGATAGAGAGACCTAACCCTGACACTGAAATAGAGAGACCTAGCACTGACACTGATATAGAGATACCTAACACTGACACTGAGATAGAGAGACCTAACCTTGACACTGAGATAGAGAGACCTAACACTGACACTGAGATAGAGACCTAACACTGACACTGACACTGAGATAGAGAGACCTAACCCTGACACTGAGATAGAGAGACCTAACCCTGACACTGAGATAGAGAGACCTAACACTGACACTGAAATAGAGAGACCTAGCACTGACACTGATATAGAGATACCTAACACTGACACTGAGATAGAGAGACCTAACCTTGACACTGAGATAGAGAGACCTAACACTGACACTGACACTGAGATAGAGACCTAACACTGACACTGACACTGAGATAGAGAGACCTAACTCTGACACTGAGATAGAGACCTAACCCTGACACTGAGGTAGAGAGACCTAGCACTGACACTGAGATAGAGATCTGGATGAGATAGAGATGACATCACTGGATGACATCAGCTGTAGTGGAAACCTGGCCTTTGAGTGGCTGGATGACATCAGCTGTAGTGGAAACCTGGCCTTTGAGTGGCTGGATGACATCAGCTGTAGTGGAAACCTGGCCTTTGAGTGGCTGGATGACATCAGCTGTAGTGGAAACCTGGCCTTTGAGTGGCTGGATGACATCAGCTGTAGTGGAAACCTGGCCTTTGAGTGGCTGGATGACATCAGCTGTAGTGGAAACCTGGCCTTTGAGTGGCTGGATGGCATCAGCTGTAGTGGAAACCTGACCTTTGAGTGGCTGGATGACATCAGCTGTAGTGGAAACCTGGCCTTTGAGTGGCTGGATGGCATCAGCTGTAGTGGAAACCTGGCCTTTGAGTGGCTGGATGGCATCAGCTGTAGTGGAAACCTGGCCTTTGAGTGGCTGGATGACATCAGCTGTAGTGGAAACCTGGCCTTTGAGTGGTTGGATGACATCAGCTGTAGTGGAAACCTGGCCTTTGAGTGGCTGGATGACATCAGCTGTAGTGGAAACCTGGCCTTTGAGTGGCTGGATGTGGAAACCTGGCTCCTGGCTCCTGGCTCCTGGCTCCTGGCTCCTGGCTCCTGGCTCCTGGCTCCTGGCTCTCTGCAGATGTCTGCACTCTAGATGGGTCTGTCTTTTTACACTCAGTTAACTGCAAGGGTTTTTCTCACCCTCTATTTACCAGAGTTGTGGACTTGAGTCACATGACTTGGACTCGAGTCTGACTCGAGTCACAAATTTGATGACTTGAGACTCGACTTGGTAGAAAATAAAAATAACTTGAGACTGGACTTGGACATGGAGCCTCAAGACTCGGGACTTGAAACTGATGACTTGAAGTTATCTGGCCAGGTTTTGTAATGTTTTGTCACTCATTTTGTGGCACAGAGTCTAAGTGGATTCCTCAACACACAGCCAGAGACAGTCGCCGCAGCATCGCCCTTGCAAAACAAATAAACTGCAACAGATTGGCTAGTGAAACGCACACTCCGCACTCTGATTGGACCAGCAAACTGTCAATCAACACAGGTCGGTTGGTGAGCTAGCGAACAGATTGCTGATTTGCTGTACAGCTCTAGGCCCGGGTGCAGAGCAAATGTCAAAATATAGGGAGAGAGGATTGCCATTATAAATAAATATGCAGCTCCCAAAAGAATGTGTGATCAAGAATATTAACTGTTTACTTTGAAAGCTCATCATCAATGGGGCAACAATTACTAGCATAGGCCTACTGGTATTTTGGTATGTAACAATGTCTTGACATTGATCATTTACTGATGAAGCTTACATTTGGAATTTGTTTAAAATGAATTATTACTGTGGCGAAGACACACCATAGAAATGTTTGCTCTTGCTTTCACACATTTAAATGTATAGGTCCTATGTGGTAAATCGATATTCTATCTAATACTACAATAATTGCTAGCGTTTCATCATTCCATCCCCGTACCATTTCTTGCCTACGATACATTTTCATTCAGCCAACAATTTCTTACCCTCTGAGTGGACGTGATGTTTATTGCGATTAACATTTACAAGACTCATGAGATAGAAGTTATGTTTATTTAATTCAATGTATGGTGTCCTTTGTTCATATTTCCCAGGTTATGTCTGTGTTCTATGTCTCTGACATTCTGGTTGTGCGTAATAGGAGAGTGCCTCAGGGCTCATAGAAATAGGCTACCTGGCCTGCGCTCCACGCTATGGAGTCAGAATGTTGAATTAGATAAACATTATTGTTCCATGTATACATGGTGTTGAAAATATCATTAATAATCATTAAGTCCGATTAAGACGAATGCACCAATGTAACAATGGATGTGGAAATTGCCTTTTACATTGCAGAACCAGTTTATTGGTCGTAATTGCCAGTTGGGTAATTGTATGGTCCTGGGGGCCGAGTGGTTATATTATCCAGGCCTGCCTGTTTCAGCTCCTGTTAGACAGAGTCCATTTGGTTTCTCAAGGGGAACCAGGCTGTACAGTCTTGCCCTCTACCTGTGTCCGTTCAGATAGGACAGGTTAAGCCTGATACAGAGGCTATTTCTTTTGGGCTCTTGCCCGTGTATATTTTGTAAATATACTTGTATATTTTATATGATATGGCGCTTTCACCATTGGATCACCAATACCTGTAAATAAATCTACACTCTGAGCACGTCGATCTGCGTTGCCTTCTGCTGGTTTCATGCCCTTAGGACTGATATGAGGTCCATATTTTACAGTTATACAGGCTAATAAAGATGTGTTGTAGACTAAATAATGAAAAGGGCAGTCTGGTAGCCTCAATAAACACACAAAGATTTGTAGTTGAACGAGTTGTTGCATATATCATACACACATACTCCCTGCTGCAGTGTGTGCAAACCTGGTCAATACCTACAGGAAACGTATGATCTCTGTAATTGCAAACAAAGGTTTCTGTACCAAATATTAAGTTCTGCTTTTCTGATGTATCAAATACTTATGTCATGCAATAAAATGCAAATTAATTACTTAAAAATCATACAATGTGATTTTCTGGATTTTTTGTTTTAGATTCCGTCTCTCACAGTTGAAGTGTACCTATGATAAAAATGACAGACCTCTACATGCTTTGTAAGTAGGAAAACCTGCAAAATCGGCAGTGTATCAAATACTTGTTCTCCCCACTGTATATATAGATCCACATTTCTACTTGACTTGAAAACTTGTGACTCGATTTGACTTGGTCTTAGAATGCACAACTTGGACTTCACTCGAGTCTTGACCCGTTCTTCTTGGGACTCGACTTGAGATTTGGACCTTGTGACTTGAGACTTGCGTGTGACTGGAATAATAGTGACTTGGTCCCACCTCTGCTGGGGTTAGGGTTTCTTGGTCCCACCTCTGCTGGGGTTAGGGTTTCTTGGTCCCACCTCTGCTGGGGTTAGGGTTTCTTGGTCCCACCTCTGCTGGGGTTAGGGTTTCTTGGTCCCACCTCTGCTGGGGTTAGGGTTTCCACTTATTTCCCTGCAATGGTTTTTCTTACTGTCTGTTTACGCTCAGCTCACAGCAAGGGTTTTTCACACCCCTTTATATCATCTCTTCTATCTCCTTTTCAGGCTGCATTCCTATTTAGTGCACTACTTTTGACCAGGGCTCACATAGGGCTCTAGTCAAAGGTAGTGGACTATATTTAATTTATTTATTTTATTTTACCTGGCAAGTCAGTTAAGAACAAATTCTTATTTACAATGACGGCCTACACCGGCCAAACCCGGACGACGCTGGGCCAATTGTGCGCCGCCCTATGGGACTCCCAATCACGGCCGGTTGTGATACAGCCTGGAATCGAACCAGGGGGTCTGTAGTGACGCCTCAAGCACTGAGATGCAGTGCCTTAGACCGCTGCGCCACTCGGGAGCCCTATATAGGGAATAGGGTGCCATTTGGGATGCACCCAGAATCTCTGTCTCAACACTTTATATGGTCCTCATCCACCTTCTGGGTCCCTGTAGTGTCTGTAATGTTAGTCTCCACCTTCTGGGTCCCTGTAGTGTCTGTAATGTTAGTCTCCACCTTCTGGGTCCCTGTAGTGTCTGTAATGTTAGTCTCCACCTTCTGGGTCCCTGTAGTGTCTGTAATGTTAGTCTCCACCTTCTGGGTCCCTGTAGTGTCTGTAATGTTAGTCTCCACCTTCTGGGTCCCTGTAGTGTCTGTAATGTTAGTCTCCACCTTCTGGGTCCCTGTAGTGTCTGTAATGTTAGTCTCCACCTTCTGGGTCCCTGTAGTGTCTGTAATGTTAGTCTCCACCTTCTGGGTCCCTGTAGTGTCTGTAATGTTAGTCTCCACCTTCTGGGTCCCTGTAGTGTCTGTAATGTTAGTCTCCACCTTCTGGGTCCCTGTAGTGTCTGTAATGTTAGTCTCCTTGAAATCATGTCATACGTTAAAATCTGTCGGCACCTTATATCCCCCCTTAGATCTCCACTTCCGGGTTTCTGTAATGTTAGCCTGGTCCCCTCCATATCATATCATATCATATCATATCAACCCATTAGAGTTGGTTGTAGTTTGTTGTAGTTGGTTGTAGTTTGTTGTAGTTGGTTGTAATTTGTATTATACAGTAATACAGTGAGTGTTAGCTACACCTGGTCTGTCCTTCAGTGAGTGTTAGCTACACCTTGGTCTGTCCTTCAGTGAGTGTTAGCTACACCTGGTCTGTCCTTCAGTGAGTGTTAGCTACACCTGGTCTGTCCTTCAGTGAGTGTTAGCTACACCTGGTCTGTCCTTCAGTGAGTGTTAGCTACACCTGGTCTGTCCTTCAGTGAGTGTTAGCTACACCCTGGTCTGTCCTCCAGTGAGTGTTAGCTACACCTGGTCTGTCCTTCGGAGACAATTAAGAACATTCAAAGGTGTGAAAGGGAGTTTGTAATTGTTTAAAGTGGAACGCTGTACTCATTTACAGTCTGAGGATGAAAAGTAAAGGACCCAGTAGGCTTCTGAACAGTGAAACACTTCAGGCTCTTACAAGAGACTACCTATAAGGCTAAATAAGGCAAATTACAATCAAACATCAATACAAAAATAACCCCTTTTACCACAGTCAACATCACCATCATCATCACCATCATCATCATCATAATTTAATTTGGAATAAATATCATCTGAAACATCTGATTCATTAACGATCATATTAATTAAACAGAGAAGGCAGTATGTTGGGTTCCATTACTGAAGGTAGGAGGAGCTGCAATCACCAAAACCTACTCCGGTAAAGATATGCCCACATGGCACCCCATTCCCTAGGTACAGTGCCTTGCAAAAGTATTAACCCCCCTTGCCATTTTTCCTATTTTGTTGCATTACAACCTGTAATTTAAATTGATTTTTATTTGGATTTCATGTAATGGACATACACAAAATAGTCCAAATTGGTGAAGTGAAATGAAACAAAAAAACTTACATATGTATTCACCCCCTTTGCTATGAAGCCCCTAAATAAGATCTGGTGCAACCAATTACCTTCAGAAGTCACATAATTAGTTTTAAAAAAGTCCACCTGTGTGCAATCTAAGTGTCACATGATCTGTCACATGATCTCAGTATATATACACCTGTTCTGAAAGGCCCCAGAGTCTGCAACACCGCTAAGCAAGGGGCACCACCAAGCAAGCGGCACCATGAAGACCAAGGAGCTCTCCAAACAGGTCAGGGACAAAGTTGTGGAGAAGTACAGATCAGGGTTGGGTTATAAAAAAACATCTGAAACTTTGAACATCCCACAGAGCACCATTAAATCCATTATTGAAAAATGGAAAGAATATGGCACCACAACAAACCTGCCAAGAGAGGGCATCCCACCAAAACTCACGGACCAGGCAAGGAGGGCATTAATCAGAGAGGCAACAAAGAGACCACAGCGGAGATTGGAGTATCTGTCCATAGGACCACTTTAAGCCGTACACTCCACAGAGCTGGGCTTTACGGAAGAGTGGCCAGAAAAAATCCATTGCTTAAAGAAAAAAATAAGCAAACACGTTTGGTGTTCGCCAAAAGGCATGTGGGAGACTCCCCAAACATATGGAAGAAGGTACTCTGATCAGATGAGACTAAAATTGAGCTTTTTGGCCATCAAGGAAAACGCTATGTCTGGCGCAAACCCAACACTTCTCATCACCCTAAGAACACCATCCGGTCAGAATTGAAGGAATGATGGATGGTGCTAAATACAGGGAAATTCTGGAGGGAAACCTGTTTCAATCATCCAGAGATTTGAGACTGGGACGGAGGTTCACCTTCCAGCAGAACAATGACCCTAAGCATACTGCTTAAGCAACACTTGAGTGGTTTAAGGGGAAACATTTAAATGTCTTGGAATGGCCTAGTCAAAGCCCAGACCTCAATCCAATTGAGAATCTGTGGTATGACTTATAGATTGCTGTACACCAGCGGAACCCATCCAACTTGAAGGAGCTGGAGCAGTTTTGCCTTGAAGAATGGGCAAAAATCCCAGTGGCTATATGTGCCAAGCTTATAGAGACATACCCCAAGAGACATGCAGCTGTAATTGCTGCAAAAGGTGGCTCTACAAAGTATTGAGTTTGGGGGGGTATATTAACAATAAAGAATATTTTGCATCTTCAAAGTGGTAGGCATGTTGTGTAAATCAAATGATACAACCCCCCCCCCCAAAAAAAATCAATTTTAATTCCAGGTTGTAAGACAACAAAATAGGAAAAATGCCAAGGGGGGGGTGAATACTTTCTCAACCCACTACTTTTGACCAGAGTGTGCCATTTGAGGCATAGACAAAGCGGATTGAGTAAATGAGGTTCAATCAGATACAGTAACACATATTATGTAATCGTTCAGTGAGTGAGTGGGGACAGGAGAACATCATTGACTATTGAAATCATTTAATGCTTTTTAAAACAAACACAAGTTACTTCACTGGATCATCACATGTGAACAAGATTTTCTTTTCTTTTTTTTTTCACCAATATTTGTAATAACACCCTCAGAAATATGTTACATTCACATGGCTGCATACAGACAAGTTCTCTCTCTCTCTCTTTGTTTTGTTGCAGTTAATTATTTACAGTCAACCTACGGTATGCAGCGGCCCTGTGACAATAATAGCTGATATCGGCAGCATATCAAAACCTTACTGTTAGGGTTGCAAAATTCCGGTAATTTTCCCAAGAGTCCCAGGTTTTTTAGGAAACTCCAGTTGGGAGATTTCTGGAATCAGGAGGGAACAAGCAGAATGTGAACATTTACCAGAATGTTGTACCGCTACCTACTGTGTTGGAGTGGTCAGAGTCAGATGGATGATGGCGGTAACGATAATTTATGCATATCAACTCAATCTAGCCATCAAAAGTTATTCCCAGAAGTCCTGACTGGAGTTACCAGAATTTTGCAACCCTAATCATAGTCTCTCTGTAGTATTTATGTTTGCAGTCAAAATAGATATATTATTGTTGGGGAGATAGGTCTATTGTTGTTGGGGAGATAGGTATATTGTTGTTGGGGAGATAGGTCTATTGTTGTTGGGGAGATAGGGGTTTTGTTGTTTGGGAGATAGGTCTATTGTTGTTGGGACGATAGGGGTATTGTTGTTGGGGAGATAGGGATATTATTGTTGGGGAGATAGGGGTATTGTTGTTGGGGAGATAGGGGTATTGTTGTTGGGGCGATAGGGGTTTTGTTGTTGGGGAGATAGGGGTATTGTTGTTGGGGAGATAGGGGTATTGTTGTTGGGGAGATAGGGGTATTGTTGTTGGGGAGATAGGGGTATTGTTGTTGGGGCGATAGGGGTATTGTTGTTGGGGCGATAGGGGTATTGTTGTTGGGGTGATAGGGGTATTGTTGTTGGGGAGATAGGTCTATTGTTGTTGGGGCGATAGGGGTATTGTTGTTGGGGCGATAGGGGTATTGTTGTTGGGGCGATAGGGGTATTGTTGTTGGGGAGATAGGTCTATTGTTGTTGGGGCGATAGGGGTATTGTTGTTGGGGAGATAGGTCTATTGTTGTGGGGGTGATAGGGGTGATAGGGGTATTGTTGTTGGGGCGATAGGGGTATTGTTGTTGGGGCGATAGGGGTATTGTTGCTGGGGAGATATGTCTATTGTTGTTGGGGAGATAGGGGTATTGTTGTTGGGGCGATAGGGGTATTGTTGTTGGGGCGATAGGGGTATTGTTGTTGGGGCGATAGGGGTATTGTTGCTGGGGAGATATGTCTATTGTTGTGGGGGTGATAGGGGTATTGTTTATTGAACAGGCAGGGTCCCTAATACAGTTGTCCCTAAATAAAACCCACCTATAATATCAACCTCAATATTATATACATTATTTACAATGGAATGTTGAGCTGAAGGTTATAGACCTAACACTATTGTATACAAAAGAGTTGAAGCCTATAGACTTAACATTATTGTATACAAAAGTAGACCGATGGAATGACAATGATCCATAATCTATGGACTTAAGGACAACACCAATACCTCATTCTGTCATTCTCCCACGTATTTTCAGGCTCAAATATTGCAGTGGTTCCTAAAAGGAACAAAACAATGGTTTGTGCTTGAATAGAAATATAATTGACTTCAGTTATGGAAATGTTTTGGGCACTGGGACAGTTGTGTTCTAGGGGTGTTTGAATTATATCAAATCTCCCAATTACTGTGGGAATAATTCTGTTTTCAACTCTGCAAATTTGAGCAGTTTTCACAGGGAATCAAAGTGCTGGAGGGTTGAAGTGAAGAGGATGTAACAACTAACGTCTCTCCTTTCTCTGGCATTTGATAAGAAATTATGGGATCTGTTTCTGACGTTACAGAGATATGAGATATCTATGAGATATCTGGAACATTCCTTCCTTAACTTTAATGTCAAAGAGAACTTATCTTCTTCCTCTGTGTTAAATCATTCTTTATATGCAATATATTTTAGCACATGGGTTGATGAAATAGGATTTGGATAGAGCAGTAACTTTCATTTTAACAAAAACTCACTTCTCACAAAAGTCATAGCCACTGAACATTTAGCTAACATACCAAAGGAATAAGAAAATAAAAAAATTATGTATGATCTCTTTCATAAAGCGTTTTGTATGTGGTTATTATTCAAATCATCGCAGCTGAAATAGAAAACACAAGGTGAAGAATAAAAAGAGTTGTTGATGACAGGACACCTTTCATTTAGAATCAGAATCAACCCATCATAGTGGTGGTTCAGAATCAGAATCAACCCATTATAGTGGTGGTTCAGAATCAGAATCAACACATTATAGTGGTGGTTCAGAATCAGAATCAACCCATTATAGTGGTGGTTCAGAATCAGAATCAACCCATTATAGTGGTGGTTCAGAATCAGAATCAACCCATTATAGTGGTGGTTCAGAATCAGAATCAACCCATTATAGTGGTGGTTCAGAATCAGAATCAACCCATTATAGTGGTGGTTCAGAATCAGAATCAACCCATTATAGTGGTGGTTCAGAATCAGAATCAACACATTATAGTGGTGGTTCAGAATCAGAATCAACCCATTATAGTGGTGGTTCAGAATCAGAATCAACCCATTATAGTGGTGGTTCAGAATCAGAATCAACCCATTATAGTGGTGGTTCAGAATCAGAATCAACCCATTATAGTGGTGGTTCAGAATCAGAATCAACCCATTATAGTGGTGGTTCAGAATCAGAATCAACCCATTATAGTGGTGGTTCAGAATCAGAATCAACCCATTATAGTGGTGGTTCAGAATCAGAATCAACCCATTATAGTGGTGGTTCAGAATCAGAATCAACCCATTATAGTGGTGGTTCAGAATCAGAATCAACCCATTATAGTGGTGGTTCAGAATCAGAATCAACCCATTATAGTGGTGGTTCAGAATCAGAATCAACCCATTATAGTGGTGGTTCAGAATCAGAATCAACCCATTATAGTGGTGGTTCAGAATCAGAATCAACCCATTATAGTGGTGGTTCAGAATCAGAATCAACCCATTATAGTGGTGGTTCAGAATCAGAATCAACACATTATAGTGGTGGTTCAGAATCAGAATCAACCCATTATAGTGGTGGTTCAGAATCAGAATCAACCCATTATAGTGGTGGTTCAGAATCAGAATCAACCCATTATAGTGGTGGTTCAGAATCAGAATCAACCCATTATAGTGGTGGTTCAGAATCAGAATCAACCCATTATAGTGGTGGTTCAGAATCAGAATCAACCCATTATAGTGGTGGTTCAGAATCAGAATCAACCCATTATAGTGGTGGTTCAGAATCAGAATCAACCCATTATAGTGGTGGTTCAGAATCAGAATCAACACATTATAGTGGTGGTTCAGAATCAGAATCAACCCATTATAGTGGTGGTTCAGAATCAGAATCAACACATTATAGTGGTGGTTCAGAATCAGAATCAACCCATTATAGTGGTGGTTCAGAATCAGAATCAACATGTTTATCCAAACACAGAGTGATGACTGCCAGATCCTCAGCCCATGTCTTTGTTGCTGGGTCTGCAGAGAAACATGCAACACTAATAGTTGGACTGCGTCCCAAATAGCACCCTATTCCCTATATAGTGCACCACTTGAGACGAAACCTTGGTCTTTGTCTCTACAGAATGATGATCTCCTGTCAGCCACTGGCCACCAATGTCTCTCTAAAGGATGGTTGTATGCCCATCCACAGCCTCAGCTGCCAACTCGTCAGGCAAAAGGAAACATTTTTTTTTCTTCTCCCATTTGAATCGATACAGAGCTGTTGCAATTTAATCTATGAAACAAAAACCATCACCCAATGAAAACAAACAACAACAAAAAAAAACTGAAAGAAAAAACAGCGGTTGACAAATTCGGTTTGACAATATTTATCACAATATTTCTCTATTCCCTTTGCTTTTAAAAATGTTCCCACGTTTAGCATTGTCCTCATTGTCCTTATGGCCACTGTGTCCCAGGAGACTCCTGCTAGAAGGTGAGTGGGAAGTACTGTAGCTAGTACCTTGGGGCCAATTCCTCCAGTCACCACAGACCCAAAGTCACTAGGGAACCAGCCTTCTGTTGAAATCCCCAGCTCTCTAATACAACCTGGCTAATGTGAAAATCTAAAGAGCAATAATAAGACATGATTATGATCACTCAACAACCCAAATAGACATTTCATTACATAGGGATTTCAGGTACACAGGCAGACCCTTTCAAGATCCAGATTATTAAATGACATTTCTCAGAGCATCGTTTAAGTATTATTGTCTGTATGTTGAAAATACTGGACACCCCTTAACAAGTGAAGATGTCACAGGAAGTGAATGTGGGACCATTTTAAATGTATAATGGTTCAGGACAGCATCCCTTCTCCCTTCTCTCTCCTGCTTTCTCAGTGGAGCTAAAATGGCCGCCAAACTAAGATGGCCACTAAAACAACGCAGCATCTGAATGTAGGGCACATAGCGGCACATTCTCATTCTATATCTACTGGCATCTCCTCTAGGCCTGTATGTATTACTGCCATGTCCATATGGCTTGTTGTGTTGACATGTGCCTCAGCTCTCAGTGCAGTCTGCACAGGCCTCATAATGTCCTGAAGAGTACAGAGTTATTCCATAAACACCAGGCATGTCTTCGGAGAGCTAAAACATACATGTCTTGTTAGTTAGGTGTGGGAGGAGGCCCAAATACATCATAAATGCTGTAACACACAGTAAGGGAGAGTGGGGTAAGTTGAGCCAAAGGGTTAGTTGAGGGTTAGCCCCTTGTTTCTAGGAAACCATACACAAAATTAATAATTTGACCAAATATTTAGCAAGAGGTCATAATTTCATGGAGTCTGTGAAGGAAGAAACCACATGGAAACAGTGGTTGGCAAGTTAGGTCCAAAACACTGGTTTTCACCAAGTCAAATTAATTTATTGTGTTAGAGGTTTCATGATTGTTCTATACATCAGTTGGGGTCTCTATTAGTTTCAATGTGAGGTCCCAAACCTTGCATGGAAGTACATCCTTGTATCTGTGTGGGCTATTAAAGTCAAAATGTGTGTCTTGCAGTAAATTGAGCC